>NC_092210.1:79191775-79227980 GCF_043381705.1 Parasteatoda tepidariorum
GTTTTAAAAGCACAAACATAAACAAAGCAAACACGGGGTTTCAGATAGCTTTGTGATCTTTGAGCTAGTAAAAAATAATTGAATGTGCAGTATAAGTTGAAACAGAACAGTCTACAGTTTTATTTGTAACAATGGCTAATGCTGAAGTCATGCGAGAAAATCATTTTCCGAACATTTCTGCCTAACGGAATAATTAAAATTTGTAAACGAATTTTAGGATCAGCGACTAAATTAGTACCTTCGAGTTTTCAAGAGTTAAAATAGTAATTAAAATTGTTTTCAATAGCACAAATAGTTTTGAAGTTCTTAGAGTTTTGACTAGGCGTTGTTTGACAAGGTCGGGTATAAACATAATTTTAGTAAAAGATGTACTAGGTTAAAATGTATTTAGTAAAAAATGTCTTAAGACAAAAATGTATTATTAGTGAGTTTAAAATGAAAATTGAAGAACGTAATAACAAAATCCAACATTTTTTATTTAAAATGTATTAAACAAATGCATAACACTCGAAAATGAATGAAAATAACTTGCTAATTAATATTTTTATTCATTTTTTGCAAAATAATTGCATTTCAAAAGTGATGTCACTGAGTCTGCTGCGAGAATTTCTCAGAACGTGCTTAGCCACGCTGAATAAGCTCTCCACCGGAGCACTAGAAGGTACTGCAGTATTATATTTCACAGATAATTTTTTTACGATTGGATATCGATTGGATTTTTTTTTAGAAAGAAAGTTTTAGAAACTATCGAGTTTTAGAAAAAAGTAACGATTTCATTCGACATTTCCGTTACAAATACTTGTACTTTTTCCCTAAAAAAGTAACGAAAGTACAAGTAAAAGTGCTAAGTTTAAAAAGTAACGAGGTACAAGTAAAAGTACGCACTTTTTACTTGTACCGGCGGTACAAGTAACGAAAGTAAAAGTACTGCCATATATGGATTTTAGAACGGCCCACTGATGTCCATTGTATACCAGACGATTTCACACTGCTCTAAAACTACATTGATGATTGTAAAACTGTCACTTAAAAAAAATTTAATTTTAATTTTTTTTATTTACAAGGAATTTTTATTTCATTTTAGAGACATTATTTGACGTTTTATAAGGATTTTCTTTTTGCTATTTTAAGGACATTTTTAGACATTTTCTTGGTTATAAAAATCCGGACTTTTTTATAAATTGCAGTTAAAAACTCACAGAAATTTAAAATAAAATAACAAATAAAGTTGCCTACCGCACCATTTTCCTTATAGCACGAGGAGAGAGCTTGTTGAAGAAACTTAACCTAACAGTCTCGAATAACGGTTTTAAAATTACATCAGATATAAAAATAGCAAATATGGAATGACAATTTCTGCTATTTTCATAATTGAGAAAGAGAGCGGTTTCTAAAAATAGATAAAACTTAACTGGATAGCTACGAATAAATTTTACAAACTCACACTAGTTATAAAAATAGCTTAAAATTTTTATTTCATATGTAAAAGATCTGCATTAAATCCTAAATTGAAGTTACTTCAGAAGAAAATAATTTTTTATAATAATAATAATGAGAAATAAAAAAAGAACGAATATGCTTTTTATTGGATGCTATAAGTGATGAAATTGAAGAAAAGATAAATAAATTCGTAGATTAAAATTGATTAAAATGATCAAATGAAATAAAGATCCAATTTGAATCGTCACCCTATCGCCTTCGAGTTTTGTTTCCTAGAGACGATTGTCCACTAAAAAGAGAGTTGCTTATGTTCTCTAACCAATCACATTTTACTTTCGTCTATGAGCATGTCGTCATTGATTTAAAAAAAAAAAAAAAATGAATTGAAGAACTAAAAATTTACTTGAATTGAACAATAAATTGCAAAAGATTAAACAGAGTCTCAAAAAGGAGGTTTAAAGAAATAAATACAATATTACCAATCAGGTAAGTAAATTTTTTTAACCTTCATAATATTTAGTTTTGACTTTAATTAAATTATGTTTTTAAAAATAGTTTTTAATAATTTGAATAAAATGTACTGCTTATGATAAATGATTTTTTTTTTATCTTATCTTTAATCGAAGTAAAAGCGCATGGATAATCATTTTTTATTTAACTATATTGAAAACAGAAAAAGTTCTTTTGCTTCCAATTACATAGAAAAGAAAAGGAAAACAAATTTTAAAATCCAACGTTTATTTAATGTTTTTTTTAAACATTTTTTAAAATCAAATTTTTTTTTTATCTTTTAATTTTTTGTGAAAATGTTGTACATTGTTTAAAAAATCTCATGGAGGATTTCATGCACATTGGCGAAAATTGGTGAAGTAAATTTGATGGAGCAAGTCATAACGTAATCATAACTTTTATTATCGAATTTTTCACAACAATGGCGGTTAGCAAACGATTAATCTGCACGTTCTTTCGTTCGTCTTTAAGTAACAGGTAGATTGTTTGTAACTGCTTTCATGTGATTTCTGATAAATGACAATAATAGTTTAGTCAAAAACACCAAATCCCAGTTTCAAACATCTTCCCGATTTTGTGCAACTCTTCCTTATATGCATTTTAAAACACGTTAAATTGATGATTGTTCATAAGTGGATTCACGTGTTTTGGGGTCACTTCTTGTAATACCAAGAAAATATATTTGCAAACTTCTTTTTGCTGTTGAAAGTTTTTGTATGGCTCTGCTTGGGAGAGTTCAAGTCTCTGCTCCATTAGATGTAACACACATTAAAAATTCATAGCAGCATATTAGTTTTTAGAATGTTTATCTTTTCGAAAAACCAAGCAAACTGAAAGCGATTTTAATTCTTCTGTTAATTTCACACATGATGCTTTAATCCAATCTTAATTTTTGTTCGAAGTAAAAATAACCTATCACTTCAATATTTATTCTTCTTTGATATGAACCGGGATGTCTCGTTGGTTAAAGCACTGAATTGTTATTGTGAAGGTCTAGGTTTCGATTCCCAGTGGTGGCTCAAAGCCCACCTGGAGTGTAACCTGTAAGCAATGCCAACCAAACGTTTGTCATGACAAACGTTTGTCATGTAATTTATATTTGTTATGGAGCCTTACCAGACATGAGATATGAATTATAGAAATTACAAATTAGGGTGAAATGCCTTGTAAAGAATAGCAGAAATTTCGCCAAAACACTTAAAAAATAATATAGTTCGAAAAATCTCGTTCAAGATACTCATTTAAATTTCAATTGATTTCTCATTGAAGACTAAAAATAAATTTCAATTGATTCCTCATTAGAATTCTAATACAGCTAATTAACCATTGTTCTAAAAAATACTTGTAAAATGTAGAATCATGAAAGAACTTCTTAATTTAATGCTCAAAACAGTAGATTTTTTATTCGAATATTATCATTTATTTTTTTAATAATGTTAATAAATTTTTCATTGAGAAAATACTTAGGCTTTTGAATCTTAAACAAGTTAAAATATGCTGAAATCTTGAATGCCATTTACTATTTTTTACGAGCCATGGTGACCGGGGCAGTGATATTTTTTTATCTTTGTTAATGTCGATAGGTCAATTTAAACTGACGGCTTAGGGGAAAATGTCGCTGCGACCCAGGTTCGAATCCTGCTCCTGGCTCGCACTAGGACTGGCGCCACTGCTGTGGTTTCTTGTGTTTTATATATGAGTGCAAGAAGAAGCGAGTCAAGGTGAGCAAACCAGCTCACCTGTTCATAGTTCATATCGACCACAATATTGTCGTAAAAAATATCCCCTAAGGTGGACGGGATAGGCTTTTTTCCCTTCCATTTTTATTTCCTTTCTATTTTTTTAATTTATTCCATACCTTTTCTCAAAAAATAAACAAATTCCATTAAAAAATAATTTTCTCGTTCTTACAATAATGTACATAAAGAAATAACAAGACCATAAATAATTTTTAAAAAAAATTGCACCGTTTATTTACTTTACCAATTAATTCCGAACGACAGTTTCTTTAAAAAAAAAAAAGAAAAAAAAAAGGAAGACTTGTCTATTAGTAAATGGGAGCAAAAACCCCAATGTTAAAAANAAAAAAAAAAAAAAAAAAAAAAAAAAAAAAAAAAAAAAAGATGGTGAAAAAGTATGGAAATGTAATGTTGAAATTATTATTTAAAATAGTATATCCTAAATATCGCCTTACAAAGTTGAAATGCTTGAAAGTAACGTAAGGTGGAAAAGATTTAAATCATCTTGAATAATATGACTTTAAATTGGATAATTTTTTATTATAACTGATATAATTGAAAAAATCTGGGACAATACAGTGATAATCCACACTTTCCAAACATAGCAATATTTGAGACATTCGACTTTGCTTTAGTATATTTTCCAGGTGGGTATTTGAAGATCATCCGTAAATTCTTTTACAGTAAAATAGCATAACTCTCAGAAGCATCCTATAGTGTTCATGAAAAATATCACGTTTTCTGCCAACAAGATGCTCTCCTGAATAATTTGAAAACGAGACTTGTCATTCTATTGTTCTAAAACCATTCTTTTTTTTCAAATCACTAAACTCTCTTCCCCCTCCAACTAGCATGTGGATAGGTCCTGTCACAGCTTCAATCAGTGCATCGCCACCCAGAGAATGCCTAAGTCAGTATGCTCTACAGGTAAAATGAATTTTATGATGTTTTTGAAAATTGCTGGGGAAAAAAAATAAAGTCTGACGTTTCTGAATAAATTGTGATAAATAAAGAGCTTAGTGGAAAAAAGGTTCTAAGTCTTGTAACGTTTCTGATTAATTTTTCACTGTTGAGGAGTTTAGTCACAAAAGGCTTTAACCCCTTAACGATCGGTTAATTTTCAAGAAAATGATCCGAAAAGTGCCTATTTTTTTATACACGTGTTTGCTTAGTGCTGACATCTAGTTTAACTAGTTAAATTAGATGTCAGCGCTAAGCAGTTAAACTAACTATCTACAATTACCTTAAAAATATCCTGGTACTGCCATCTGGTGTGTAAAATGAGAAATAAAATGTTTTACGGGCAAAAGAAATGAATTAGCCTTATTCTTATTGGCGGGTTACTACTGAACACTCCAGCCCGGGAATATCACGGGAGCGAGAAGGAAGGGGTTAATGAATTAATTGGCGTTTCTGAAAAAGTTTTTATTAATGAAGAGCTTAGTAAAGGAAGCTTCCAAGTGATATTTCAGAAAGAGTTTTCGTTTCTCAGGGAAAAATTTCATCTTTGTATTGTTTAACTACAGAATAATAATTCATTTTGCTCTATCTTAACCCCTTACCTATGGAATATTGAGAAGAACTCGCCACAAATGGAAACTCTTTTTTCTACTCAATTTTGTTTGTTATTATCATTAAAATGTTAGAAATATACTATTTTGAAAAAAAAAAATTCAATCGAAATAATTTCTATATTCAATATTTTCACATATATAGGAAATGTTAATGGATTACAGTAATTTTTGCTCAGATCATAGCAAAATAAATCAAATGACATAATTTTAAAGATAACTTAAATAAACTAACTCAGCAATATTATTACTTATATCAACTCTCATGAACTGCAAAGTAACAAAAATCCTACAAATGGCGCGAAGCTGCCTAACTTTTCGTGGAAAATAAAAAATAAAAACTTCTTGGTAATCCATTCATTGGGAAAATGGTAAATTACATATTATGCATTGGACGAACTGAGTTCAGGATTCACGAAATTGATGCACTAATTTTTCTTTAACCCGAACTCAAGTCGGGCATTCCAAGCGCATTTGCTATGCCTGACCAGAGTTAAATTTCACAGATCTCAATGAGGAATGGTAATTAAAACATTATTTGAGCGCTTTTTGGATTGGAAGCAGCTTCCAAGACGATAAACAGTCAATCGGCGATTATTAGAGATTTATAGATTCCACCTACTCGTGGACAAGAAATAAAGGTAAGGCATAATCTTTATTTTCCTTCAAATTCTGATTTTTTTTTTAAATAAGAAAACGAATTTTTGATGATTTTTGTTTAAGTGATAAAAAAGAATCACAATTTTTTGTCTGTAAAAACGAAAGAGAATGTTTTTAATCTCTCGTATCTGATACTATATTAATGTTCATCATTAATTACTCATCGGTAATAAACTTAGGCGGTGCCTCGTTTGGTATACAAGTGCATCACATTCGTTCGTGTATATCCATTTGTCACATTTAATGTAATTCAATTGTTAGATTTTTTTTCTAGCTGCATTTTTGAGATTTAACGCTACGAAAAGATGTTCTTCTCAATTCTCAATCTCTAAAATTTTGGGATAACATATATCATCAAGATTGTGTGGGTTGTACCTAGACAAATGTAAGAAAAACAGAGATACTGTGAAGTATGTAAAAAAAGTGTATAAACTTTAAAATGAATTCATTTAATTCTACAAAAAAGTTCACTTGGAAACCTTTATCCATTCAGCTCTTCAATTTTTATAAAGATTTTAAATAACATTAAACAAAATCTTTGTCTTCAGTAAAATATTCAGAAGAATTAAAAATTAATTTTTTATTCTTTTGATACTTGAACAGATAGTTTTTTGAATTAAAAAAAAAAAATTAATTCATTTAAGAAATCACTCATAACATACATCAACCAGTGTAAAAATCTAAAAATATTTTGTTAATCATAAAATTTTATTTATTTTTTTATTTATGATTTCCTACTTTTTTTAGTCGTTAATGTTTAATTTTCACTATTTCCCAATTAAACTGATGATGGAAACTCGTGTTGTTCAGTTAGAAAACGGTTATCTTCCTCAAATTTCGTAAAGGTGATTTTTTTTAGTTCTTTAAGTACTAAATTATTATTTTTCCAATAATGGATACAAAAAGTAATCACAAGTTCGATCAAATCCATGTTTCATATGGGTTTGAAAATTACGTTTTGTTGCAAAACCTGGCTAAATCCTGATGACGGCGAGTTACAAAACAGGCCAACTCCATTTTCGCCAAATGTTGCTTTCGATCAAGAGTAAGTTATTATACTAGTTGCTTAGCGATAATGTGTCTTTGTGCTTGTAATTTTAAACACAAGGTTTCTAATTTAGAAATTTTTTCTTTTTTTGCTATCAAAAAGAGTGTGGAGGCAGTGTCTAATAAATACTCAAGGGAAACGAAATCCTTCGTCATGGAAAAGAAAAGAAGTCAAAAATCCTTACTATGTAATTTGTTTATCGTGCTTAAATTTGACCGTTTTAGTTTTTTTTTTTTTTTTTTTTTTTTTTTTTTTTGAGCAAATTTTATAGTAGTTGTTGTCGAACTTTATTTGAACATTTCATGATAATAATTATTCATCACCTGCTGATGATTTAGTTACATATTATATTGTTTTAGGTAAAATACGAAATTCAATCTCTGAAGTTTAATTTAGTTACAAAAGACTGTTTAATTTAGTTACAAAATTTTTTTTAACTTCTCAGTCAAATAATTCTCTATCTAATTTTGCCTAAGTGTTGTAGAAAAGCAGCTTTTCCAAAAAATTTTCATTTTTCCAACTGAACGATACATTTATTCTATTCGGCAATATCTTTCAGAACATGTTAAGATTAAGGCCGTTATTCAATTACAAATGGAAATATAAGGTGTGTGTTATTTTAAATTAGATATTCATTTCTTGTTGTTGTTGTCGTATGCTAATAAGGCAAAAGGGGTACGCTTGTTCTTGCTCTCCTGTGGAGCCATCTGCGACCAAAAATTCAACTTCAGCCACACACATAAGGCTTAACCCATTTATTGGGGTGGATCCATTCATGCATTCATTTATTTATCCAGAGATCGTAATTTTGGCCTGAACCAGAGAACGATCAATCTCCAATTCAGTGCCCTCAGAGGTATGATTTGTTAGGGGAACATATAGGACGCTGAATTAACAATTCTCAGACGGTCAGACGGGGAGGGACTTAGTCCATGGTCATTTAACAACTGCCTCCTTCCCAATTTAAAGAAAAATTTGCAATTTTTATTACTATTTCCCTTAATTCAGATTTTGTTCTAAAATGATTTCATTCTGAGTTCATGTAGAAAAAAATATTTTCGCAATCAATTTTTCGTTTTAATTTTTTTGTTTTCATTTATAGTTGAAATCACCTTCAAGGGAGTTTATTTCATTGTATGGTTGTAGCAGATTGGGTGAGTCATGGTATTTTTCTGCAAATATTATCTATTCAGTGCATTAAAAATAAGGTCAAGAATGAACATTTCTAACGTAAGGCAAACTGTAATAAATTAAAGTTTGCCTACCTGAAAGAAGTCAATGGTAAAAAGTTACACTGAATCGAGTGAAACCAATTCCGAGACGATAGAACTGGTAGTTTAATAGCCATAAAAATTTTATATAGGATTAGGGGGCCACCTCCTGTTCGCTCACGCTCATCAACCCCGATGATTGCGTCGCAATAATTGCTGTTTCTTGTCATAAAACAGTTGAAATTAAGCAATTAAAAATGTACACGCTAAAAAGAACACTTTTGCCTCACTTTGACCAAATAGAAATTGACTTTCGACTTGATATTCTCCGTGCGACGATGTGGGCACTCGTGGAAGTTCATTGACAAGGGTCATGAAACTTTTTGAGTCTATCTAACCATTTATGTTATTAATTTTAATCTATCTTTATTATTTTATGAGTTATTAAACATCAAAATGGGTCCNCGGTCTCAGTTTTAATTTTCGGACACAAGTTCCTATGTAAATCTTGTTCATCATGATATGACAGACCAGCATGTTAAGTTTGTAAACGACCTTTTGGGACACCCTGTATTAGCCAAATATCAAAAGTATTCGCCAGTTTTCAAAATTCGTAGCCAAAGGCTAAACTTAAAAATTTTTCATGACTGATTTTTCCCGTAAGAAACTTCAAATCAAAAGACAAATTTACAGCAAATTGAATTATTCTATAAAATGCAAATTCAAATCAAGAGTCAATTTGCAGTTGGGGAGGAGTAGATGAGCAATGAGAGGGAAAGAAATAGAAACATGTTGGGGTTAATGTTTGATTACTTCTTAGACTAGAGCAGTAATATAAGGATAAATCTGAAGCAACATTTTGTTGTTGTCCAGTTATTGATATGTTATTGTCGCGAGAAAGCATATTGTCAGCAAAAATAGTTGGATGATAATATGCATCTCTTACTACCATTTAATCTGTTCTATTGACACAAACTGTGGGAAAGAATTTCGTCACAAGATATCATGCGATCGGGTAACGAGCGTATTAATCTGCATTTTATGGTAGTTAGTTTCATGTTTGCGTAATCTCTCTTGTTACTTATGCTTACATTATTTGAGCTTATTATAATTCTAATTGGTTATGCGACATACCTAACTGAAATTATTGTAATCGAATAAGAGATAAAAAAAAATTTCAAAAATCTTGTGACCTTATGACATTTTTTTCCGATTTGCTTTACAGGATTGAGAAAAAAAAATATTTTTTCTTTTCGGTCGAAAAAATAATTAGCCAATACTCTTGTCAAAATTTTATTACATTTTGCGAGGCTGTGAATGCTTAGCGTGGTCGCTGCAACGGAAGTTTTAGTACAGAAGAAGCAAGGATGCGTATGCATGAAAAATACTATTTTTCATCCGCTCATATTTACGCATTTGACATTGCTATCTAGACAAATGAAGTATTGCTTCCTATGTATTATAAATCTAAACGACAGTTAATTTAGATGTTATAAGGGTTCCTTATACCCATTTTAATTCAATAATAGTATATTTTTTATTAAAAATAAATGTCCAATTTTAGCAAATTCTAAAATATTATTCCTTTTGATTCATCTCATTCAAATAGGCGTGAAAGAATAGAGAGGGAAAAAATACTTCACTTGTCTAGAAAGTAATATGATAGAAATGTCAAATGCCTAAATAAGTAGTACTTTTTTTAATCTAAGCATTGTGGCAACTTATTAACTTATTGAGGGACAGGAATTTTTTTAAAAATCAAAACACTATCAGATATGACGAAATTATTTTAATTTGGTTCTACTAGAACTATTTATTTAAATGGATTCTTACATTATTTTGTTTGCTTTGTGGTTTGCATTGAAAACCATAAACTTTCAGAGAGTTAGCTAACTAGTTCTGTTGACTGGTATTTGGGTCCCATTCGATTTAGCGCAAAAAATATATCGAAAAACAAGTTTTAACTCTTTTACGTAGCTAATAGTTCAAAAAAAAATTTTTTTCCATAAAAATCTAATAACCTTTTAAAATATTGTTTCTAAATCACATTCAATTAGAAATTAAAAAAATAAATATAGGAAATCACAAAAATTGGTGTGAATCTGTATATATTAGAGAGAAATTATTCCTTTAGTACATTTTTATTTAAAAATATTATATTTCATAATTGTTTAGATATTTTTTAAACGCAGTAATCAAAACTTTAAAGAAAGTGTAATACTTATTTAAATGTAAAATTAGTAAATGTTATAACTTGCAACAGAATTTTGGCATTTTTTTGAAGAGCAGCTGTTTGAAAAATATTTGCTATCATACGAAATAAGTTATTTAAGTATTACTGCTTTGAGCAAAACAGAAAGCAAAGTTCATGCAATCTGAAAACAAAAATAGTGAATTCATTTTTTTTAAGTGAAGCTGAATGTTTTATGCACGTGAAATAAAATTTTATTTCCAATGTCTTTCTTATAGAATTTAATAAAAGATAATTGAAAAAAAAAATTGTTCTGAAAGAAGTCGTAAGGAGAAAAAGGAAAATAACATTAAACTTTTTTTCCTCGAAAAATAAGAAAATATTTACGTTACGAGAATATCGCATATTCTACATTTATCCTATTATTCAATAAACTCGTAAAAGATTCAAAAAATTTTAGTTGACTGCAAGAATAAATAAATAAATGAATATAAATAAATAAAAAAACCTATATCAAATAATAAAACAGGCATTTCATTCTTTTCTTAAAATATAAAAATTTTGAAATGTTAAAAGTAAAAGAATAATCATGTCTTATTATTCTCTAATTTATTTATAAATCATTATTATTTTTTCACTTAATAAATATTTTTATTTTAGAAAAAAGCCCGGTTGTGCATCAACCTAAATCATACATTGGACAAGTGCCCAGTAAGATTCTAAATTCTAAAATTGTTTTTGATTATGTATGTTAATAATACAGGGTTATTCATAATTTCCTCCTTGCCTGTAAACGCCATTTTTCTTTACTACAACTGGCTTAAGTGGTACATGTTACTGCCATCTACCGGCAACCGCCTAAATTAAAACTTGAATACTTTCGGAATAATTTATATGTTCTTTTTTGCCATATTCGTCTATGTTTTTTTACTATAACGCTTCGAAACTCCGGAGGGAATTATGAATAATCCTGTAGAACGAATGAATATTTCTGTATACCTAGAAAGACTGAAGGGGCCAGTTTGTCTCGCCATAGAATGTTTGTGTGTTGATCAATTAGACATTATTGACGAAAATATTTGATTAATTGGAACACTGGCTTTTCAATGATAAGTATATATATTTTAATTCTTGGATAATTGAGTTTCCTTTTCTCTATAAATAATAATAGGATGTTTGCTGAAATACTTTTTTTTAATGAAACTGGGATACCTTATATATAACAAAGAGTAACTTTTACCCTAAACTACCTGGACTTATAGAATACCTACCAAAATATCTAACATGCCAATCTGGCAGCTCTAGTCATTCTATGGTATACGGTCCTATGTATATGTTCCTATGAATCTAACATATGAATGATTATATAAGTACTTATGTTAGAACAAATAATAAAAAGGTCAGAAATGCTCAACATTTAAAATAAATTATTTTTCTAATTACAAAGCAACAAAAAATGAGATGGCCTAAATTGGCTTCATCCATGTTTCTAGTGTTAAAGACTCATTTCATAGAATTGGTGTTGCAAGATGCTTTTTAAAACGTTTCTTTGCTTTGCAAAATGTTTAAATTTTTAGTTTAATATAGCTTGAATTTCAACTGATGAAGCACGAATAGTTAATAATATAATATTTCTAAAAGAGAACCACGCTATACAAGATTTATAAAATTGATTCCAAATTTTTTTTACTTACAATACAGGGAGCAAAGAAAAAAGCATCATCATTAATAACTTTCATTCTAATAATCTGATTTTCAGAAACAAGGTGGCAATTTTAATGGCTTAAATGGGGGGATATTCCAATCAGAGCAGACGATATTTTTAGTTACGAAATCTTAAGCAAAAACGTTCATTTTCTGAATAAATATACCTTTTTCTGAATAATAAGCCACAATATGAGACATATGGTTTCCATAGCTCATTCAGGATAACGCGCGAAAGGTTTCGCTACTTAATTTTAGTTTCACTTTTTGCGTATTTCGCTAATTCGAAGGAAGATTTAAGCAAACAAAATATTTTAATTTAAATATAAAGTTTGCATATCCATATTTAATTCCATTCAAATAATAATTTTTGCAATTATTTTTTTAATTGTTATTATTTTATTTAATAATGGTTGAAAATTTTTCAGAAATTAAGGTCTACAAATTCTAACACCATTTCAAAATCTATGTAATATTAGGTGATAAAATTACAAAATTTGAATGGAATCGATCAAATAGTTCTTGAAAAATGAAAGTTTGAAAATTTTTTTTTCTTTTTTTTTGCATTTTATTACTCAAAAACTATTCGATTGATTTCGTTCAAATTTTGTATTTTTTTGCCACCTAAAACTACATAGATTTCGAAATGGCGTAAAAATTCTGGAAGTTTTCAATCACTATTAAACAAAGTAATAAATGACTATTAAAAATTAATTTTTAGACGGAATTACCTCCAAAAAGAATTTTATAATTGTGTGCAAAATGTTTTCGATTCGTTTAAAAATACCTCTGATATGGCGACATAAGAGAGAAGATAAATTAATAGTAAAGGACTCAACATTTCGACGGCTCGTCCGACTAAGCAATTGGGATCTTATTTTCTATACTGTGAGTACTCCGTATAATTTAGTAATCTAAAATTCAAAATACATCGAAAAAAAGGTATGTTTATTCAAAGAAAAAACAGTTCGTAAAAAAAAAAGGCGGATTACTCTAAATAACTTTTAATTTACTGTTCGAAACTTTACGTTCTAGGACTCAATCTTAAAAGTTTGAAAAAGTGATCTCAAATATGCTATTTAATTAACGCAGACGATATTTTAAGTTACGAAATCAGACCCAAAATCACACTTTCTCTGAATAATTTTACCTTTTTTTCGACGGACTTGGATTTCTGACCCTCAAAATATAGCGATAATGTAAGAAATTTGGTCCCACTAAGACAGTGGTAGAAAATTTGATCGCCTTAATGTTAATTTTACTTTTTGCGTATTTTAACCATCTATCGAGAATTTTTTAAGCGAACTGAATTTTTTTGCTCGCAATTATATTTTAAAAATTAATTTAAAAATTTAAAGCATAATAAAGATTTAGTAAAAGGTAGTTTTTTTTGGAATTTAGCATTAGATAAATGATTTTTATTAGTGTAATGAGCTTTTAAACTGTGCTCTGGAACATAGCGAAAATACTCAAAAACTAAAGTACTGTACAGTGCGCAGGAATCAAAAATATCACCCCGAATAACTTTTTTCCAATGCACGGATATTCACGTACTTAGTGTTAATCTTAAGGGTTTCTGGGGGTGATTTCAAATCTGCTAATTAATTAGTGCTAATTATTAGTTAAGTTACGAAATAACACAAAAACGCATTTTCTCTGAATAAACATATATTTTTTTTACATAGCATTTGGATTACTGACTCTCAAAATGAATAAAATGAATAGTCAAAATTTCAAAAAAATTTGATCAAAATTTTGGGTGCTAAGAAGTAATATATATTTGTCATCATCCCAAAAAGAAGCCAAGAAATATCGCCATAGCGGGAGGAGAAATTTAATATAACCATACTCTAAGTGTGTAATCGACAAGCGAGAAATACTCCGTTGCTAAGCAACCAAGCTGAGAAAGTAAAAAAAGAATCAAATGGAAACTGAATGTTATTCTTCTTTTTTGTGTCAGCTTGGGTCGGATTACAGCCCAAAAAGCAAAGATTGCTTTCATTTTCATCTCCTTTAAAAATAAAATTTGAATCAATTTATAAATTATTTTTAATTTTTCAAGATTTTAGTATCTGAACGCATGGACTTTTTTATAAGGCATTATTTTTATTTTTTAAGTTGTTTTTAAATTCTTTAAATGTGAAGAGTTTCTTCAAAAACCGAATTTGCATTATTTTAATTTTATACCGAGTTGTTAGGGCAAATCACGGAAAAGATCCCATAAAAAATGAAAACTAGCTTGCATTGATTATGATGCACATTCACAAGGTTTTATATAATTCACGATATTTTATTTTATTCTTTTTTTATAATTGAAGAAATTAGTGAATGTTACGTGACATTTTAGAAAGATTGAAATATGTATGTTTAAGAATACTATTTGATTCATTTTTTAAAATATCGTTTCAATCGACCAAATATGTGAGTTACGTGCCTTTCTTTAGATAAAGATAATTTGCAAATAGCATCCTAATGTTTTTATACATTCTGAAACGGATTTTCTTAAATTTCCCATAAAATTTAAAACTTAAAAAATAATTTCATATGCTTAATTATACACAAAATAAATTTTTCATACGTAAAATAGACATTGTAAATTAAATAACAGCATACTTATGTAAATTTCAAATGATAAAAGCAATAAAATACTCAAGAACTGAAGGGGTTTTACACTTTTAGAAGTATTATTTTTTTAATTGAAAAAGTTTTTTACAAAATTTAAAGCATGAAGTATAATTTAATGAGTTAAATTCATACACATAAAAATAGATATGGTTTGAAATTAAAAAAACAGCATGAATGTATAAATTTTAAATAGATTGTTGACTTTCTTTTTAGAAATTTCTGTTAAAATTAATAGTTTTTAAACGTGCTAAAGGCATATGCCTAACCCTTATGATAACAAAAAAAAAAAAGGATTTAATATATTCTTTTAAAATTGACCGGATTTTAACTATCTAAAACTTTTATGAATTTCTAAATTAAGGAGATTTAATGATTTTTTGAACGTTGAAATATGCATTGCCATCAGACATAGAATTTTTGATCACTTCAACTAAAATTATAGTGCTAGAAATAGTTTTAAAATGGTCGAAATTTTAATAAATGATATATTTCTTATGGTGATAATTAGGCAGCAAATTTTGCTTCAAGTGACCAGATTGCATTGTTATTAAGCAGGTATTTTCTAAAAAGTGCTCTAACTAAGCGGAAAGTGGTTGAAATTTCAATTGCAAGATTCCACCAGTACCCGTAATAGAAGATAAATTACTTGTGTATGGTAATTTTTGAGTAAAAAGGAAAGTGAAGTTCACGCAATCTTAAAATTTAATACAGTTTTGTTAAATGTTTTAAGTTATTAAAGTAAAATAAGAATATATAGTGGAACGTCATAGAGTATTAGAAAAACTTTTAAAAAAAAACGTGGGTAGTTTTATTTTAAAACAAGTTATGATAACAAACCGGAAAATCTCCGTAAATTCAGAAAAATGTTATAGAGATAAAAAAAAATTTCTTACTTTAAAAAACATGAGATGATAAATGTTTGCCTGCAGTTGACAGAAAATAAATAATTAAATAAATAAATAAATCAAAAATAAGTATAATTATGCATAAAATAAGAAATAAAAGTGATAGACTAAATAATTAGATAAATAGATTATCAAAAAATAATAATCGATGTAATAAATACTACTGAAACGCTATTTTCTTATTTATTATTTTCCCTAAAATACAAGGTTTTTTAGGTGCTAAATAAAGATTTTTGTCTTAGACAGAAACCTGGTTTTAACTCAACCAAAGGAAAGCATTGAGCAAGTTCCGGGTAAGGTTCAAACATTAAATATATTTTAATTTATTTATGTTAAAGAAAAATATTTGTTGGATGAATGTTGTATCTTGTTTTTCCATTCTTTTTTTTTTTTTAACAAAATATATAAGTTCTTAGTTAAATGCAATTTGAACTACAATTGATGAGACGCGACTGGTAATTGTAAGGAAAGGATAGTTCACGCTATCTTAAAATTTAGTACAGTTTTGTTAAGTAAATTTAAATCAAAATGTTCATGTAGAGGAAATTTATTGAATATTAGAGAGAGAAAAGCATTTAAAAAAAATCTAGGTAGTTTTGTTTTAAAAGAAGGTATGATGACGAACCGAAAAATCTCAGAAAAACCCGAAACAATGTCAGAAAGGTAAAAAAAATGTTTTCCAACTCTAAAAAACATGAAATGATAAATGTTCATGAATGATAATGTTCTTCAGTTGATAGCAAAAGAATATTTAAATAAATAAATAAGTTAAAAAGTAATAAATACATTCATAAAGAAATAAAAGTGATAAACGAAATGAATCTATAAAAATGTAGATAAAAAATAATAATCGATGCTAATGGAACTGACTTCATCTTTTTTTTTTTTTTTTTTTAAAAAAACTAAAAACTTAAGTTTAANATTTTTTTTTTAAATAAACTGAAAAAATTATTAACTATTAATTCTACTCTTGACTACTATTTTTTTAAATTTATTTTTCTACTATTTTTTTTTAAATTTATTTTTCTACTATTTTTTTTACTTATTTTTCTATTGTTTTTTTTATTCATTTTTACTTCCTCAAAGTTATTAGGTTTTTAGGTGCTAAATAAAGATTTCTGCTTTAGACAGAAGCCTACTTCAACCAAAGACAGATATTGAGCAAGTTCACAGTAAGATTTACTATATTATTAATTTTTACTATACACACTATACATTTATTTATTTTATGTGCCCATCTCAGTTTTCTTGACCCTTGAGCTCTGAGGTGCAAGAGCAGATGTTCCGGTTGAGCAGATGTTCAGATTATATTCGCAAAAAAGATCGAAAAAAAAGTGAAAAACAAAAGAAAGAGAAATTTTTTTCATTTTAATAACTTTTCTTCTTCTCTTTTCATTAATTTGAATTATTTTCCATGTTTTTTTCTATATTTTTAACTTATTTTATGAGTTCTAGATAAGTGATTATATAGAAGATTTTCTAAGCATTTTTACGAAACGCTGACGTCAAAGCTTCGTAACAACATCGAAAATAAATGCTGTAATATTAACATTTCTCAAGCTAGAAATTTTTATTAATAGAAAGGAAAAAAAATACAAAGTAATACTTTCTATCTTTTGGTATCCTACTAAGAAGCTTAAATTTTTTATTCATGTATTTATGTTACGGGGAATAAAAAGCAAGTGAAAAAAAATATGAGCTATATATATATGTTAAGCAACTTGTAAGTAAAACAGTTATTCAAGATGTATTCTCTAGTCCCATGTCAACACTAGCCCTTTCTCCTCAACTTTAATAACCATGTGAAGGAAATGGCAAAATTTGAATCATAGTTTGAAATGAAAATAATACAAGATGCAGCCATTAAGACTGTTTTAATAACTCTTAAAAATGCTTTGTGAACTAGCTACTGATTTGTTTGTAAAATGTTTCGAAGAAACCTCCATCTGGTGCAATGCAACTCTGAACTCTGATGTATTAATTTTCAGAAACTTTTAAAGTCATTATTCGGAATGCTTTTCAATTCTGACGTTGGAGATTTTTATCTAAGACTTCGACATCCTTAAACCTTATTCCTTTTACGCTGTTTTTCAGTTTTGAAACTTCAGTTCGGCAACTTATTTGTCCGAAGCTTATGGTGCATAATTCATCGATCCAACCTTAAACATTGTTCCTTTAGCACTTTGTTTTTATTTTCGAAAACAAAAAAAAGTCTATACGAGCTTTGTTTGAAAATTACGCTGAATGATTCACCAATCCAAAATCCGAATTCAAAAACTTTTCATAAGAACAAGGCTTAAGGATGAAATCATTTAGAAAAATCCCAACATAAAAATTAAAAATTATTCCGAAAGAGGGCATTATAAGTTGTTTCTGAAATTTTTCAAGAGTTATTTGATCATCTTCGGAAATTTATGGTCGCACTTGCAATAAGGACTTGTTATTTATTAATTCTATCGTGCATTATTTATTCTTATTCTATTATTTTTTCTAAGCATTTTAATTAAGCAAATTATGCTTTTTTTCACAGAAAAAGACATAATTGTGAAGGTCCATGCAGATGAAGAAGAAAAATGTAAGAAGAGCGTTAATTTCGTTATTAAATTTCTTTAGTTACAGCCTCAATAATTTATTTATTGCATTTATTAATCTATTTAGTTTCAGAAATGCGCCAGTCGTCAACAGCTAAATTGCCATGTCCCGGAGTTCTTATCTTACTGCAATTAAATTGAAAATAATTTTAATTTACATAGTTGTGAAATTCGTTTTATACATAATATACGGCAAAGTTTATCTAATATACTGTTTTGGAGTAAAAATCAAATAGTTTATGTTGTCCCTTACTTTTTTTCACCCAGTTACAATGATTATTAAACTATTTCTGTTGAGACGGCTAAATTGAGCATCATGGCTTCCTGTATGATCTATTTTCAGATAAGGTAGCCTTTTCAAAAATTGGCGTTACATTTTTTGCATTCTAAGAAAATGAAGTTTTGACGAGGATGCTAAAGATGTTTTATTCTATTTCCCTTTTTTTAAACGAGAACAATTGTTTTAAATGTCGAATTACGTCTTCAGTTTTATATAAGCACATCTATGTTTCAATTGATATTGTTCCAGTTACTAGACTTGCAGTTTTTTTTTCTTCCCCCCCCCCCTGTAACTCCTCCACTCTTTTATCATGTTCATGGTAACTTTATTTATTGGCTCATAATTTATTATTTAATTAACTATTGAGTTTTTTAAAAGAAATGAAAGAAGTATTTGTATGATTAAAAATCAATGATTTGTAACGCAAGAACAATTAAAATTTAGCTGTACTGCCAGCTTTCCCCTCTGTTACCTTTTCCCACTCTGTTACCTACCATTTACAAAACTTCATTTTCCTATATAATTTAATAAATCACAATTTTAGTGATTTGCAGTTTAAATTTGACTGAGTGCAAATCATGGACTGTTTCAGGTAATTAATATTTTTAGTTAAACACTTTTGAATATTGGTAAGAAGAGAACATGATGCAGATTCAAGTTAATGTCCTATTAATTATTTTTATTTTATTTTCCAAACCACGCTGTCGTTTTAAGTTTTATGGACAAGAAATATTTTAATTGCACCTAAAAAAATTTCAAGTAGTTTTTCAAATTTTTAGTTTTCAAGCGACTATTTTTTTAATGCTTTTAGGTTTTGAAAATGACTCACACTTGTGTTTTTATTCCCATAATTATTATAAAAGAAGTTAGTTTAACCATAATAATTTTGTATTTATGTTTTTTTTTTCTTTAAGATTTCATCTAAAAATACTTGAGAGTTGGTCTAAAAAGTTATATAGACATAAATAAGTATTTAATTAATAATTTTTCTTTGAATTTTAGTAATTGAAATATTTTTCCAGATTTCGCTATCCGATATATAAAAGTATTATCTTAAATAAGAAATACATGCTAAAATTGGGTGGATTTCGAGAACTAATAGCATTTTAAATCAACGATAAAAACTTAAACAAAGTTATATGCAATACATAGTAAGGGTCATATTATATGACCACATATTATACAGGCCACACATATATAGGGCCCCATATTATATAAGAAACTATGCCTGTAGTGTGGGCCATGTATTGAAATAAAATTTAAGGATAAAAAGAATATAGCGATGAAACTTATTTAATTTCCATCAATTTTTAATCTGTGTAATTATTCATTAATTCATAACATGAAAAAGAATAGGTATTAACTTGAAATCTATAATATCAATGCTAGTTTTTAGATTTATTTTTGATTCTATTAAATCGAAAGCAAAAAAAAGAAAAAAAAGAAATCCCTCACGAATAATACCTCACTTGTCTAGATAGCAAAGTGAAATCTTTTTACTCTTAACTAGTTAACAACGCTTATAAAGCTTCTCTTCCTCCCTTTCCCTTTTACTCACAGGTTTCATATTTCAACCATCTTTTTTTTCTTATTTATTCTACAACGCATGCGAAAAAGAATGAGACTATTCACAATATACAATCACAAAATTTCACATGTACTTTGTACATGTGAAATTTTGTGATTAAATATTGCGAATTGTGAGTGTGAGTGGCAATTAGAAAACTCACTCAATAAATGTAACTCTTTTGAATATAAAGATTTAAAATTTGGGAGTTTGTTTTTAAATAATTAAAAACTTAAGAGATTGAGAACTAATATTGAACATTAAAAATTAAACTGCAAAAAAGCACATATTAAAGAACGCATGTTATTTTTTAAGCGAAGAAAATGAAATAAAAATGATATCGAAATCTGACGAATCAATATTGAGATAATTTGCATTGAAAACATCAAAACTTGTTTGACTGCCCAAGAAAATAGTAATTACGAATATTGCAAAAGTTGCAGTCCCCAGTTAAACTAGCTTAGATATTTTGATTGAATCTTTTTTTAGATTGAATCTTCCTTAATAATAAGTCGTCAGACTTCGGTGTTTTTTTCCCTCCTGGTTTATTCATGCTAAGAGACATACATATTAAGAGTGGTGTTTTAAGAGCACCTTGGATATTTGCACTAATACACGTTTTAATTTTAGGTGGTGGCTGCTGCACCGCAGATTTTCTCAAAATGCTATGCTAAAAAGGTGAGTGAATTTTCAAAATTAAAAATAATGTATTCTATTTTAAGTAACCAAAAATACAAACTAGTTTGACTCCTAGAAACTCAAAACTGAAGTTGATTTAAAAAAATAACAATTCAAGTTCTGTAATCACGCTTAACTTCGAATAATGTTCTAAATTACTAATATACAAAGACCGGCTCCTAATTTCCAGGATTGATCAAATGACTTCCGAAAATATTATTTAAATTGCATACCCATTCAATCATAACTCTTAATGATAGAAAGACTTTAAACTTTTTTCGATTTGCTTCAAAAGTTCTCGAGATCTGGCGAACAACGGAAAAATTAAAATTATCATTAAGGGCTCCAAAATTTCTACAGCTCTCGTGGCCAAACTATTGGGATCTTATTTTTTAGATTACGGCAATTCCCCATATTTTCAGAGTTGGAAAACCAAATCCAACAAAATGACAGAGAAACATCAAAATTAGAGAATGTAGGTTTTTACTTTTCTGAATCCGTAACTCAAAATATCGCCTGCTCTAATTAATGAGCATATTTAAGGTGAGCCACTCGAATCATTGAGATCGAGTTTTAGTACAAGAAAATCTGATCATTAGATCAAAATTAATCCAGGTTGCACCATTTTTTACTTCCTTTCCTGCTCATTGTACTTCTACACAAATTTACAGAAATTTTTTTTATTGGTCTTGCTGGAAATGCTTTCTAATTCTTATGAAGTTTTCTTAAAAACTTATCAATATTATTACGTATTGTTCTTTGAGCAAATTTACTAGTTTTGGTTACCCTGGAAATGAATATGTCTCAGAGAAATCATGAAAACGGAGATTTTTAGCAGATGATGAAACGGAGATAACTCATTTTCTCGAATCAGTCCACAGAGCCATAGTGTCTTAGGGGATAGAGCACTCACCTCCCAATGAGGTGATCCGGGTTCGATCCCAGCGAAAGCTGGTAGATGCGAATTCCCCACCCAGCTCGCTCCCACCACAATGCTGACGTGAAATATCCTCAGTGGTAGACGGATCATAGGTTAGAATCCCTTTGCCGTTAGGCTAACCGGGGGAGGTTCTCGCGTTCTTCCTCATCATGTGAAGCAAATGCGGGTTAGTTCCATCAAAAAGTCCTCCACGAAAGACTAACTTCTCCCAATACTTCATTCAGGAGTTCCCTTGTCTTCTGGATTGGGTTCAAAATTACAAGGCCACGGAGTTGAACATTGGTAGTCGTAACCCCGAAAATTGAGTCAGGCTGTTCAAGGTGAAATATAAATTCATAAAATATCTTCATTGTTAGACGGATTATGGGTTAGAGTCCCTTAAGTTATTGTTAGAGTTGGAGGCACTAGAGTTGCACCATGGGTTACTGGCGACGGTCTGGGAACCACTCCTAAAGATGATCCGAAGACAAACCATCATAATTTTGAGACTCTGTATAGAAGGCCTCATTCGTGAGACCACTTCCTCAAATAAGATATAAATCTGAAGAAGAAGGAAGAAATTTTCCCCCAGATCCCTGTAGCTATGGTGTTGCTCAGCTACCGAACAAAAGATTTTCGATTCCATAGATTTTTAGAACACGTATGTTACAAATACTCGATGGGTCACAGTGGAGTTTAGAATTGGATCTCTCAGTCAGATTCTCTAACCACTAGGCTACCACGGCCCTGTGATAAAGTTGAACTAAATATTATCCTATATATTGGATGCTGGGGACATATCGAACAAACTTCTTTAGTAGTTCTTTGTTATTCAGACCTATTTTATTTTTATTTGTAGGAACTGGTTTCAGGATACCTCAAGTATGCTTCGTTATAACCTTTGTTCATGTTTTCCTGTATATATGTAAATCTGAAATCTTAAATGTTGCACCAACTATTTTCCTTCACTATCTCATCAAGTTAATGCTTATTATTTATATTATGTTATTTGTTTGTTCATTTAGACTTTGATTTACTAATATCATAATAAATATTATATAAGATGCTGAACACTGATACTATTTGTGTAGTAGTAGTTATTGCCACTAAGCAAATTTATAAACTGAATTGTGATATCGTAACTTGTCATAGTTTTTAAAAAATGTTTCCTTTATATAATTATGCTATAAATTATGCCAAGGGGTTTTATACCAAAAATTTTATTTAATAAATGTGCATTATTTGTTTCAATGCATGCCATTTTAAAGAATATCATTCTAAGTACACACAGCTAAATGATATTAAATACTATTATTGATAATGATAACAATAACAATAATTATTAAAAAAATGACATTTGAACAACTTTAGACGTAATTATCAGATTTTTCAGTACACTTTAAATTGCTTATTGTAATGACTGAAATTGCAGAAAAAGTATTGGAAAATTGCTTACTGTATACTGCATCAAATGTATTTATTCATAAAATGATCTTTCAATAACAATAGACATTTTTGAATAAATACTGGAAAATTGCTTACTGTAAAGTGTAACAAATGCATTTATTCATAAAATGATCGTTCTATAATAATCGACATTTTTCAATAAATATTGGAAAATTGCTTACTGTAAAGTGCATCAAATGTATTTATTCATAAAACAATGAATGGCATTTCTGAAAAAATATTGGAAAACAGTTTACTGTTAAGTGTACAAAATGCATTTATTCATAAAATGATCTTTCTGTATTATCACTGATATTGTTCTATTTTAATCATTATTTGTACCATTTGTGTGCAAATAAAATAAATGTTTCCCGAAAGAAATTGTCTGTGTTCATAGAGTAACTTCTTAAATTTTTATTTCTTACGTGATGTGTGATAAAAAAGCATTGGTGCTAAACACCTTTGAAATCTTACACTTTCTTCTGAATTTTTATACCTTGCACTATATGAAAAACTTTAACCCTTATAATTTACTTTAAAAAACGAAAATTAAAACCAGTTTTAAATAAAAAAAAAAACAGCTTTAAATCGTTTTATATACAGGGTGTTTATAAATTCCCGGACCCATTTAGATGTTTAATAACTCATAAAATAACGAAGATATTATATAAACAAACTTATGGCATTTATTGATGGAATAACTCATATATTTTCCTTTTCAGGTTTGGATATCTTTAATTTTGTAAATATCGTCTGCGCGTGTGGCTAATTTAAGATAATTTCATTTTCCAGTCTAAATATCTGTACTTTTCTAAATATCGTCTGCTTATTAATTGCATTTTTCTCTCTTTTGTTTTTGGCAACTATTGCAATGTTATGTTTACTTTTGATGTGTTTGTTCTATTTTACGATTATNCATGGATGACCTAAAAGCCGAATTACAACCACAATAGCCTCTGTGGATGCCGACATGCTAGCCGCTACCTGGCGTGAAATTGACTATCGACTTGATATATAAGCTTAGAGAGTAAGCGTAGAGATATTCTATTTTGGGAATTCAACATACCATTGAATAATAATTAGATTTATATTTCAAAGGAGGAGTTATTTTTAGAATCTTGTCCCTCTTTCACTTCCATATTAGGAAGCATTAAATGATTTTCCATAATGCGTAGAGTTACAATGGCATGTACGACTGGAACGGAAATTCATTGACAAGGGCCTTGAAACTTTTTGATTTTATCTAACCATTTAACTTTAATCTAAGTTTATTATTTTATGAGTTATTAAACATCAAAATGGGTCCGGGACTTTATAAACACCCTGTATTTTGAATAACTAAATCGTATTTCACGAGTAATCTTAATCATATTGATTAGGAACCGTTAGCTTTATTAGTCACGTGTTTTAGCAAAGCATTTCTAAAATATGGATTAATTAATTATATGATAGTCATCAGTTTTTACTGACATAATGTTTTTTTTTAAATTTTAAATTAGTCCTTTTACTATTTTGATATGTTGCTTTTATTTTAATTTGATTGTATGGAATATTTTTCAATATTACATATGACTGCGTAGTATGTAAAATTATAATAATAAAACGGAGAGAAGTTTGTCAATTGAAATAATACCAATTTTTTAAAATAAAATAATTGTTGCCGTATCTGCTATCATTTTCACCGTAAACTTGAATAACTCACGCAGAGTAAAAATTCTGGTAAAATTACTTAACTGTATGTACCACATTTATAGCTTTTCTGGTTAAAAAAAACCCATAACTGTGGTTAATAAAACCAAAGTATAAAATATTTAAATTATTCATTTGGAAATTTTTCCTTTAATATGTTAAGGGCTTACCGGAAATTCTGGTTTTCTAAATTATCCTTCTTATCTACACATATTTAGTAAATAAATGCAAAAAGGAGTAAATTTTATCAATTAACTGTTTTTATGTCATGCTCTAAGGTATCATGATAAAATTACCAAATTTCATCGCATATTACGAAACCATATTTAATTGCTTATTCCACCAAAATCATTTCCAAGCAGCTTAGGTAAAAATTGCCGAGTTTTTTGAGAATTCCTGTAGAGTCAAAAACACGGTAAATTTTACCATATTTTGGTAATTTTGACCATATATTTTTCTTAGTGTAGATAAATATTTAATGAAGCATGTATAAGAGATATGAAGTTAAAATCGAGAATGTTAGAAGCATAATAAACACAAACTAAGTAACATTTATAATTTATGGTTAATGTAAACTCGAATGATGTGTTTCGCTTTTATGATCCTAATATTTTACTGTGTAAAAATATTTCAATTTTGATTCACATTATTTTTATTATTAAATTTATATATTTACCACGTTTATATTAACTTGCCTTCGTGTATGTCTGTGCGGGTGGAATTTTGTAATCGATTTTTAACTAACTTCCCGACTAGCTATATACAGGCTTCAAATTTGTCGCATGGCATAGAATTGGATGACAATGCATGAAAATGAAGAGAAAGAAGCTATACAAAGTAAAATAAAATTAAAGAAAAATTAATGTTTTCGCTATTGTCTTTTGTTGTCGATTCGATTATTTCAAATTAGTGTCACATGTCAGTTGAAAAGTTTTGTGTACAGTGAGTGAAAAAAATTGAGATTTTGGAAGTGAGTACGAAAGAAAAAAAATCAAAATAAAAAAATAATATTTTTACAAACCAGGTTTTCTAGTGGAGAATAATAATTAAAAAATAAAAATTTGAAAAACGAAATACATAACAGTAGGGGAGAGTGGGGTCAATTGTAACAGAACAAAAATTTCGAGTGACGGGTTCTAGATTTGGTTTCTAGGTCGCGCACAAGGTGTATTTAATAAATCTACATGTACGCCCCAGCTGGCAACCATTTTCATGTACTTTTGAAAGAGTTACATCACAAAAGTTATTTTCACGCTACGTAAGTACTTTTTTTGGTATTAGAATATTATATTGTAACAAAGTAATTTCGTTTAAGCAAATAAAAATTATTAACCGAATATGTAAGTGGACACCTTAATTAACATTTAAAAAAAAAAAAGATTAGTTTTGCTAATTAACTAGCATTGTTTTTAACAAATGAAGCTGAAATGGCGTCTTGGGGACAATTGTAACAATAAGTAAAGGGACGATTGTAACAGCTGAAAATAAATAATCTTATGTTTACAAACCATTACTTAACTCTTTAAGAACCACCAATAGTTTCCTATATCATTTATATTATGTTGCATGTGCATTATTTTATTTGTCACCTTTCACAGCATAAATTAAAATTTTTAACCCCTTAAAGTTAAAAGTTTAACCCTTTAGGTCTCTGCTCATTATTATTTTTACTCCTAAAATATCACTACTATTTTGATCAATAAAAAAATATATCACAACTATGATAATATGTATAATTAACTATGTTTTAGTTGAATTTATGAACTGTTACAATTGACCCCGTAAGTGGGGACAATTGTAACAAGTGCACGACTGTCAAAAATTGTTAATAACTAATATAATAATATTTAAAATCAGGTTTTTATTTTTTTTCTAGTAGAGGATAGTCTGCTTTACTCGTCTGTCAATTAATACTAATAATATATTGGATTTTTTGTTAGTTAAAAATAGTTAAGCAAAAAATGTTACAATTGACCCCACTCTCCCCTACATATACACATTTTCTTACTCATACACCTGCACATCCACATATATACATCCACATTCAGATACAATTACAGATATACATACGCATATTCTCATGTGCACACATATACACAAATATAACATTACTGTTATGTATTTCATGCACCCCACGTTTTTCAAATTTTTATTTTTTAATTATTATTCTCCACTACAAAAACGTGGATTTTAAAAATATGATTTTTTTATTTTGATTTTTTTTTTAAATTTTCCCTTTCTGGTAATCGTTAATCAGTTGTATTTAGTCGCTTCAGCTTAACTTTTTCATGGACTTAAGAGATTATGTTTTACTGTCTTATTTTGTCGAATTACATTCTTTTCAACAGTACCCGCGTGAAAGAAGACATCCAGGTATTACTTGGAGGGTATTACTCTTTTTATTTTAAAAACGAAAGCATTATCAGAACATAATCCGATTGGAATCCGTTAGTCTTTTGAAACATTCGCGAGCAAGATACAGAATTAATGGCTTTTCGACCAGACCGGAGCCGCATCAATATAGTGTTGAAAGATAATATTTAAGAGAATAAAGTAGAGAACTGAACGTTTTGGAACACAGAGAGATTGAGTAACATGAGTCTTAGTTCTTTTATTTTTTTTTCTCAGTTCTTTTCAAAAGATATGTGTTCATTTAAGGATTTTTTTAATGCCGCAACACTGTCAAAGATTTTAAAAAATAATATATATTTTTTTTAATTTTGAAGAAGCGAAATAACGAACCTTTTGAATTGAATCATATTTCTTTATTAAAAATGTTTCACTTCACTACATTTAAAAGTAAAATATATTCATATCACTATTATTATTATGATTCTGAGGATATTGAGTTTCGCAAATTTTTATTTTGATAAGTTGAATATTTTTTTTTTATCTCGTAATATAAAACCACAGAAAAAACATCAAATAATAATAATTTAAAAAAATATATTTTCTCTGTTTAAACTGCATTTTAGTTCGGAGCATGATTGCGTAGTATTCATTAAATTTTTTTTTAATTTATTAGGTATTTTTAACCCCTATGAATGGTTGATATTCAATTAGTACTGTTAAGTAATTTTTAGAAAATTAAAATGAGAACAAAAATAAATTGTAAGCTTTCAAATTTTTATCCTTGTGTTTATATTTAGAGTTGCGCAGCTACTCTTTGACAGTTTATCAATTTATCTTCGACAATTTTCATTGTTGGCGAACTATCTGCGGGTGTTCAGTGGGTAAGGAGTAAAATATGTTTGAAAACGGTTATTTATATAAAAATTCACGAGTGAAATATCATATTACTAACTGAATATCCATTCTTTGTATTGAAAATAACGAATCAGTACTGAAAAACTCATACGACTCAAAAACTCAACGAAATGATATACAAAACTGAAAAAAGAAATACCGACATAATTAATGAAGCTAAAATAATTACGTATTATTTTATTTGTTATTATTTTTTGCAATAACTGGTGACTTTACGTTATGGGATTCAGAAAAGCACTTTTAAGTAGCTCATCCCTTCAAAATCCATCCATCCTATCAAAATTAAGATTAACTGTATCCAGAATCATCTAGCGTAATGCTGGTGTGAGCTCAAGGTCAACTCATGATATTTTAAATTTACTACAATAAAGCATTTTTTTCTTCTAAAGTTATGTCTTTGAAGATCCGTAATAAACCCATTTTCACAGCATCTACAATAAAAAAAAGTACAGTTATGATGCAACTTTAATAGGCATTGAATTTACATATAAAATACGTTTTACTTATATTAGTGTCCCGCAGTGGACTGATCGTTAAGACACGGTTCCCAGCAGATCACCTAAGTCAAGCACCACTGGCTGCGGTCAGTGTGCGGGTGGATGACCACTTGGATCAGCCTGCGTAGGAACCGAAGGTGTGCGGTATTGGTCCTCGTGAAACTGTTCTACCGTAAAGTGCTCGATTTCGCGTGCAGGTCGTTGGGCTACCGAAGCAGGGGTGCCATCCCCTCTGCAGAGGATCAAAATTGTGATGGCTTGTCTTCGGATCATCCTCAGGGATGTTTCCCAGACCGTCGCCAATAGCCCATTGTGCAGCTCTAGTGCGACGTAAATTGACTACAACAACAACAACTTTTATTAGTATTTTTGGTACCTTTAAAATTGTTCTAATTATCACAGTACCAGAAGTGCATACAACAAAAATAATTAAGCATCATTGGTGTCAATAATAGTGTTACGAACTGCAACCGTAACTCCTTATGCTGTCGAACTGCAACCGTAACTCCTTACGCAGAGGCAGATATGTATATGTATTCAGGCGAGGAAGTCGAACTTTTTCATCAACACTGAACTTGTAGACATTTCATTCATATTTCATTTTCATCGTCATGATTTGTTAATTAGAACAATAAAATGTTCTATTGTTATTCAAATTGGCTGTCGTCTTTAGATATTTATCATTAGGTATATTGACGCCAACCCCGGACCTATATATAGAAAAGGTTGGTTGTACTGCTTATACATATAGAACATAGCAAGGTAAGTGATACCTTTCAATGATTCATTTTTGGAAGTTCGTAGTGGGACCTTCAATCAAAAGTAACAAATAGTATGGCAGATTTGAATCGATAGTTACACGATATCATGTAACTAAAACACTATTGTTATAGTTTCATAGTCATTTTTAAATTATAATTAAAAGTGCTCAGACAAGTTTGAGAAAAAAAGAAAAAAATTTTCCCCTTTCAGATAACGAAAAAAGGATTCAAGAATAAACTTATGTAATTAAGTAGAATTGAAAAATGTGACTTTTTGGTATGATATTTTAATATTTTGGAGCTGATTTATAGAATTCAATATTTCCTGGTTCATTTTGCTAGGATATGTTATTTATTTGTTATGATTTTTCTTTATTCAAACATCTATATAAAAAAAAGGGGGGCTAATAGAAGCAGGTACAGTGACCATAATTTATTGAATAACTTGCTCTAATGATCGGGTTTTCCAGCACAAGGACTCAATTTTTAAAGTTCGATGGCCTAACCATAGATATGCTATATAAATAATCCCCAAAAAACTGCAGCGGTAAGACATTACTAGATTGAAAACCTTATTTGCATTGAAGCGAATGAAATTTTTAATCAATTGACATAAGTATGCTAACTAATTGGTGCAGCAATATTTTAGATTACGAGTTCAGACCATAGAGTTGAAATAGTAGGTTGAATATAGTAGGTTGACCATAGAGTTGAATACAACTTAGCCACTTCTATGTTATGTTTTCTAAATTTGTTGCACTAAATCAAACTAATTCTACACTTTAATATACTAGTAAAATAAAGTATTTCCAATATAGCAACTATTTTTAAATAAAAAGAAGATAAACAAGTACTTAATGATTATATTAAATATACCTTAATTTATTTTCTAAATAGTACATAATTTGTATTCATTTTATGTATAGTAACAGAATTATACAATTTTATTAAAAATTAACACTAAGACTACTATACACTATTTTATATTTAAATACTAAAAATATTTCATAGAATTTAATTATTCATCAAACATATAAGAATATACAAATAATTGGTTTTTTAAGCATTCCAATGTAATTTAAAAAACACAATTTCTTATGTACCATATTTTTTATTTAAATATATATATTTAAAGGAAACATTTCAGAACAAGATAAATATTGGGTTTTAGTAATCAAGAGGTAAAGATATACAAAATCTTCAGAATATACAGAAACGATATCGACATTTAAAGAGAACTAAAACAAAACCGAAAGTTTATTCAACTGTTCCTTGGCGCTAAAGTATCTCGCCAAGGAAGCCAACAAAGCTTTGCAGCTATTTCAGCTAAAAATAGAGTATATCTTGAAATACATACTTAAACATTATAAGTTTGAAGTTTAAGAAACAATCAAAACTTATGTTAAATGCAAAAAAAGTGAGCAAAAACTAAATTGATTATTAAAGCAAATAAAACATGAACAGAGCATGATTATTAAAGCAAATAAAACATGAACAGAGCATGACTGAGTATCGGAAAAATTTTAAAATCAATTTTAAAATAGAAAAAGTGGAAAAAAATGTCTCCCTTTCTCGTAAAAAGTTATCGGACAGTCCCTAGAAAACTTCTCCGTGCAGCAAAATGCTCAGGACTTTTGTACCATTCTTATTTCTGAATTAAAAAGACAGACAGTTAATTGCATCAGACGATCGCAATGCTAAACGAATGGACGGGAATCGAAGCGGTCTCAGTGAACGGCAAGTTTGGGCTACAGTCACGTGACTATCTTGTCCACGGGTCGGAGGTTATTCTACTCTCTCTACCCAGTATTTCAACTCTATGGTTCAGACACAAAAAACGTGCTTTTCCTGAAAAAAAAACAAGCATTTTTTTCAACGGATTCGAATTTATAAATAAGAGAAGGAGCAGCCATAATCTGGGAAATTTGGAGCTAATAGTTTGGGCAGAAGAGCAGTTGAAAATTTGGGCCTCTTAATGCTAAGTTTCAAATTTCGTGAAATTAACAATAAGGGGTCCGAACTTGTGACTGCTCTCCTGTCTTAACTGTTGTGGCATTATTTTCTAGATTACAGATAAATCCGTCCCATATTAGTAGGGTCAATAATTCGAATCCAATGATGAAAAGTTATGTTTAGTCAGTTAGAAAGTACGTTTTTGTGTTTGAATTCGCAACGTAAAATACTGTTTGCGCAAATTTATTTGCATCTCTCAGTATCGGTATGTAAAAAGTAGCTTTAGATAAAAAGTTTTCAGGATGTTAAACTTTTTTAATTTTTTGCACTGTAACTCAACCATTTTTAAAGTCGTGCATACTTACTAATCAATTATCATTTTTATCAAAATCAATTTTCATCAATCAATCAATTTTATTATTATAATTGATCAATTTTATTAATCTTTAAATATCCATGCTGTTATTTGTGCTCTAGTATGACAATGTATTCTCGTAAAAATAACAGCACTGTATACTGTATAGCAATGATTTTCCTGGGGATAAAACCATACTCCTGGTTAATAAAACCAAAATATACAGTATTTAAACTATTTATTTGAAAATATTTCCTTCCTTCTTATTCATACGTCACACCCGTTTATAAGGCTGACCCATTCATACATCCATTCATTCATCTTCAGATCGTAATTTTGACCTGAGTCAGAGAATGATCGATTTCCAATCCAGTACCCCCAGAGGTATGGATTTGTTATGGGAACATGGAGGACTTTTGCGACTCGACAGATTTAACGTGCATCTGTCACTTTACTACACGGGGAATTTTGGGCCGGCGGGGTTCGAACTCATGAACTCCCGGACATGGGCCCAGTGCCCTACTGACCAGGCTATCCTGGCTTTGCGCAATTTATTTTAAAAATAAGTCGAAGTCTACGTTTATTTCTGATTTTCACAAGCTAAGAGTCCATCATAATGGCTTAAAAGGGTATCCCGAATGTGCTAATTAGTTCGAGATAACTGTCAAATTAACTACATGAAAACGCACTTTCTATGAATAAACATACCTTTTTTTAAGACGAATTCAATTCTTTGAGTATAAAAACATGAGGGTTTTTTTGCACTCTAGAAAATATGTTCCAGTTAATTTAGTCAGGAGAGCAATTGATAGTTTTAATGTTAATTTCACATTTTGCATCTTTTTCTATATTTTGAGAATCTTTGCTGTAAATTGAAAAATCTTTGCTCCCAATTATAAATTCCTATATTCAATTCCTAGTGAAAATAATTTTTAATAGTTTTTTATTATATTTACTGCTTTATTTAATAAAGATAAAAAAATTATTAAATTTAAACACATGAAAACTTTAAGCTATATAAGTTTAAAAGACAAAATGCAAAATTTAAATGAAATTGGTCAAATAATTTGTGAGAAATAGACGTCACAATCGTTGCAAAATTCCTTTTTCTTCTGTAATTCATTCTTCTTCTAAAACAATTCTTCTTTTTTTACGCTTCAACTGTGTTATTCCCCCTTTAAAATACTTAGGATTTTTCTGAACATTGATTCAAAGCTATGAATTTTTTTGTACGTGTTTTTAATACTATTGTAAATAAAAATGTATGTGAGGAAAGCTTTAAGACTTAAAAGAATAATTTTTTAAAAGATTAAAGCTCAAAACTTTTTATAGTTAATCTTTAAAATGAAATAAATTTATTTACACCTAAGGGAAAAAAGAGGTTATGTCTTAGATTTGCTATTAGAGATAAATTTAAATGCTAAAAAATTAAAAAAATATAGTAAAAGGGAGACAAATCTTAAAAATGTTAATTTTTAAAAACGTCTAAGGGTTTAAAAATATTTTAAATAAAATTGAGTATTTTAAAACTTTTAATAAATGAATATTTCCCAGAAATTTTTTTTTTCTCTGAACGTCTGTTTTTGTGTGTTTTTTTTTCCTACATCATTTCTAATTTTAGGGCTTGAACGAGGAGAAAAATGAAGCTTACTGTACTCAGTTATCCTAATTAATTTATAAAAAAAAGATTCAGGAATACAACATTAATTACAAGTACAAGTTGTCCCCAAAAAACGCCTCAATGATTGATTGTTTCAGTTTAGTTTAATTTGGAGTTAGTTTTTTTTGTGATAAAATTTTTTTCGAAAAAGAGTTGTAAATAGAATTTAAATTAGACATACCTTGGATAGTTTTTGAAGGTAATACTTAAAATTTTTAAGAGTGTTTCTTTTTAAATTAACTTAAATAAAAAAAGTAACACATTTTCTTGCTACAATTTTTTTTATTATTTTGATAGCAGTATTTTCTACGCTTTTAAATTATTTTCGATGTATCTTTTTTACTAAAATTATCTTTAAACTTTTTAAATGTTAGAAGCGGCAAAAACTTTACTCTTAAAATACCTTATAAAAAATAAAATAATTTAATGTGTCAAGCAAAAAGAAACTATATACTCTTACTTTAAGGGAGAGAAATAGAATTTTATTTGTTAACTGTTGCTTGAGAATTAGATGTTCTTATCAAATTTAATTCAGAAATTTAAAATTGCTTCAAAATTGATAGTTCATTGTGTGATAGTTGATTATTATATAAGATTATGTGATAGTTGATTTTGTTATTGCTGATGCCCATTTTAGTAAGAGAGTTTTGTGCTATTTTCATAAACATCATGAAAACTTTGAATAAAACTTGATGATGTAAAAACTCTTCGAAAAACCCTGGTTAACATATGAAATACATTTGTGAATGATATGTGGTGATGAAAAATAGTAGTTATAGTCTACTGCCCAGCGATGCTTTGTGATGGATGAACGATGGAGTTCTTGGTTTTGACATAGCTTTGATGGTCATTTTGTCGTCGTTTGAGTGCTTGTTTAATTTATCCTCTCTATGACAGTCCACAATAGGTGCAGAATTTTATTCATTCCTTAGTTTTTAACGCATTCACTTGGTTATTTGAGGCTCGAGAGAGGGATTTTGTTATTTTTAGAAAGATAATTCGGAATTTGTGTTTAGAGAAAAATTTAAGATACATGGAAGCTAATTTTCGAAAACAGAAATGGGAAGGCAATGGAATTACTTGTTTCAGGTTTGACATATTCAAGATTATAAACACTTTTGGACATTTTTTGTAACAATATTTCATTTTATTTTATAACCGTCGTTAAACAGCCGACCCGATTTTCGGGTTTACGTCTACTTATGTTCAACTCCGTAGCCTTGTAATTTTGAACCCAATCCAGAAGACAAGGGATCTCCTGGATCAAGTAATGGGAGAAATTTTGCCTACGTGGAGTACTTTTTGAGGGAACTAATCCGCATTTGCGTTGCATGGAGAGGAAAACCTCGAGAATCTCCTACGGTTAGCCTGACGGCAAGGGGACTCTAACCCATGATCCGTCTACCACTGCGGATATTTCACGTCTGCACTGTGGTCGGTGTAAGCCGGATGCGGAATTCGTATCGACCAGGATCGAACCCCGGTTCACCACATTGGAAGGCGAATGCTCTATCCCCTGATCAATAATCATGTAAGGGAACAGAGTTTTAATATAATTAATTTCAAGTTTTAAAAGTTATTTAAGTGAGGAGCAGATGGGATGACCAGGGCATTAAATGCTGGTATGGATCCTCGCCAATACGGGAGGGGATTCTTGTAAAAAATTATTTTTGTTCAAAACAGCAATTAAAACTACTTAAGTCAATACTTAGAGAATTATTTTAAAGCTTAAGAGATGTTTTGATCATGCGATTTCTCATACGGATCAGTAAAACTTAAAGTTCTTTGAAGTTTGAGGGACAGGCAATAAATTATGAAAAAAACCTGTTTTTGAAGCCCTATGCCAAAAATATAGCAATAACCTTGTAACTTGCATCAATTACATTTATTATCATATGTAATGCCTACATAAAATTTCGTACACTTAGCTTAAATGTCCATATAGATATAAACATTTTTATAGGAAACAAATTTTTTGTCTCATGTTTTCTTACTATAACTGTAGAATTATTCGATAAATTGAAGTGAATCTTAATTAATAAAATTTTTTTTAAAACTTTGATCGAAATTTTTTAAAAATTACGCAAGATACGAAACTTTTAAATTGTATCTTCAATGGAGTGCATTCGCCGAAAACAATTAAAAAAAAGTTTCATAATTTTGTTGTGAACCGTGATTCGTAACTTAAAAAAAAAGTCCGATTTGAGTATCTTAAAAGCGTAAGAAGTTTTTAGAAATTTTCTAAGTAGCTTTTGTATTTTTTAAAGAAAGATGATAAGGAAAGGTTCCAAATGATAAGGAATTTTCCACAAATTTCTTTTTTATCATAAAACAAAATTTAATGGCGAAGGATAATACCCTTCAATGATTGACAGGATAATAAAATATGAAGGTATTAAAAAAAAAAAGAAAATATGTAAAATAAAACTTACTTTAATAGAGATGGTCTTCTGTATTGCCATTTTAATGTTTAATGATTTTTGCTTATTTAATAATAATTGCTTATTGCTACATTTTTTGGTATATAATAATTGTTCAAAAACACTCTTTTTCATTCATAATTTGTTCCCGGTCTCTGAAAGCTTTAAACTTTATTGTTAAGTCTGAGAATTCGATGAATTAAAAAACTTTTAATGTTATAAAATAATTCTTCAAGTAGGGGAGAGTGGGGTCAATTGTAACATTTTTTACTTAACTATTTTTAACTAACAAAAAATCCAATATATTATTAGTATTAATTGACAGACGAGTAAAGTAGACTATACTCTTCTAGAAAAAAATACCTTATTTTAAATGTTATTATATTAGTTATTAACAATTTTTGACAGTCGAGCACTTGTTACAATTGTCCCCACTTACGGGGTCAATTGTAACAGTTCATAAATTCAACTAAAACATAGTTAATTATACATATTATCATAGTTGTGATATATTTTTT
>NC_092210.1:79229165-79321005 GCF_043381705.1 Parasteatoda tepidariorum
TTTATTCACTGGAATGACGAAAGCAATGTTGACTTCACTTTAATTCGTAATGAATTGAAGACAGAAGAAATGCATTTTACCTTAATACACACATCTGTAACAGTATCCGAAATCGGAAGTCATCAGTTGCAAGTTTGTTGATAATAGAAATTAAAAATTATTGAGGAATTTTTCTTCAAATGTTTGGCGTGTTCTGTTCCTGAAAGATTTACTAATATTCTGGAGATTTTTTTCAAGTTCTTCGGCCTTTTCCTTAGGGAAATTTTGTTTCTTATTTGCTGCTAAAAAATGGCGTCTGATTCAGTCAATGATTTCGATGGCAGAAAATGTGATTGTATTAAGTTAATGTCCGATATTTACAGGCTCCCGCTAGACGGCGTACTCGAGCGTTGCGATCGCGAATTGGAATGTTTTGCACTGCATTATAATAATATTTATTTCTATTTTATCAGTTTGTATCTGCTTACATTTATCCTCATTTGAAAATTTTTTTCTTCAAGGTAAAAAATATTTGAAAAGAGTTTCCAGATAGCCCCGGGAGGAAATTAGCGTAGAAATCCCTATTTATATATTTATTTGTTTACCAAACTTTATAATGATTATACATTATTACATAATAATTTACAACATTACATATATAATGGAATGCAAAAAAAATATAGTTTTCATTGAAACTTAGAAAAGTTTTTCGTTAATTCATTAGAAAATTGCTGTAATGTTTTTAATAATTTGGACGTTTAATTCCACTTTTAAAGTTTTTATAACCGTTTAAAATTCCTGATTTTCTGTCAGTTTAAATTATAAATGAATTATTTAATAAACTAAAAAAAAAATATTTAGGATCATTGAAACATTCAACGTTGAAACACAGTAGAACATTGAAACACTGTAGAATTAAAATTAAAAATAACCAAACGATTAGAAAGCCTACGTCACAGGTTGTGTTATTCCTACTAAATTTAACCCATGAACGGCATTTTCTGCGAGCCTAACTTCAAGCCACAAATAAACACACGAAGTGTTTGATCGTTTAAATAGCTGCTCGCCAGATTTTATTGCATTATAAAGAAAAGTAATTGATATTCGATTTTTGATTAATAATTGATTTATGTGGATAGTGGCATTTATGTGGATAGTGGCATAGAATTTGTCATGGTAAATGTTATTCCTAGTAAGTGGAAGTCGTTGTGTTTTTTTTATATTATACCCAATTAGAAATAATGAAAGAAAACGATAAAAGGGAACAATTATCCTATCAGTATTAAGCTGCAGAAGACGCTGCATACTTAGATGAAAAATTAGCTTTGAAAAAAAGTATCGTTTGCCTTCATGCATTAAATATAAAGTGTAAACTCTGTAACACTTTTCTATGAAACTGATAAACAAGTTTTAACGCCATCTAGTGAATTGGACGTCAATCTTAAAAAGAGGAGCATTTTTCCAAAAAAAAATTTTTTTTTGCTCCTTAGGCAGCCAATCGGAGGAAGACGAAAGATAAGTTTTTTAAGAGTCAATATTCGTTATTTCATCTTTTATCATCTCGTTCTCACTCCAATATTCTCCTCGTTTTTAACAGGGCTATTCTCTTCTATCATTTATTCTGATCCTCTATCTATATATTTCATCTTCCACTTCTCATCTTCCCAGTAAACTCTGAACGATTTTCGAAATAAATATTGTTGAATTTGAGTTATCACTAAAATATTTTATGCGTGTGCTTGCATTAAATTTATGTAATGCACTTGTTTATTCTACAAAAAACATAATTACAGAGCAATTTTTTTCCTTCAAAAAATGTAAATTTCTCAACAAAATTTTTTTTTCTCTAAATGAATTTATTGTTTACATAGCATACGAAAGTAAGTAAGTTTATTTTCACTTTTGTTTTCATATATTGTTCATCTAACAACGCTTATTGACTGCTTAAGTTAAAACTTATTTATATAAACACTGACAAATCCCGGAACTGTCTTTAATACAGATTTTGTATGCAGTTTTAAGACTACTTTAAAGCTAAGGCTGTTTAAGGCGATTTTTATTCATATTACTCAGAGTTGAGTTTAAACAAGCTTATTTTGTAACTGGTAATGATCAAGCGATTGATCCCTATCGGATTTTCTGCTTCATCTATATCCAACTCTTTATTCTTAGAATGTTGCACCTTAAACAAAACACAGAAAACAAGGACACACCCGCATCAAGCATTTGGGTAAAATCCCCTTCTTGGAAGACTTGAGTAAGAATAATTCACAGGGATTGGACAATCACGAGTGCCTCTTATGGTTAACCCGCTGGTAAAAGGTCTCTAACCCATGATCTGGAGAAATTTTTGGTCAGCGCTTGAAAAGGTACAAACCGGACACAAAGTGACTCCAGCTATCGAACAAAGCTATTAACGAAATGACATGGCTCGTCTTATTGGAACGCTAACCGTTGAGCCATCTTAGCTAAATTAATAATACTTTTTGAAATATTCTTTTTAAACTGAAGTTGAACAGCCGACCTATTTTTGAGTTAATAATTATTATCTATGTTCAACGCCGTATGCTTATAATTTTTAAGGCGTCAAAAAAGAACAAGAGAATTCCTGCATCAAGCATTGGGGCACTTTCATAGAGTACTGACCTTCAAAGCCAACCTTAATTTTTTATTGATCTAACCCGTATTTGAGATACATAGAGTGAAAAATCACGAAAACCTTCCTTGGTTAGCCTGATGGCAAGGGTATTTTAACTCATCATCTGTCAACCAATGAGCATATTTTACGTCAGTACTGTGGTCAGTGCGAGCTTGGAGTAGAATTCGTATCTCCTAGCCATCATTAGGAGATGAACCTGGGAGATATCATTAGGAAGCGAGTTCTCTGTGTCCTGATCCCCAGCGGCTCGAACAGGCTGGAATTAACGTGTTTAATAAAAGTTTTATGCTGTTATATCGGGATGATACGGAGCTCTGTAATTATTTGTTTGTGTGTTTCTAGGCCTATTGTGTACGTAAGGTTTGGCTACATAACTATAAAAGAGCCAGAATGAGTAACAGAAGTAAAACAGTAAACGGGATTTCGTTAAATACATTGTGGATTACATTAAAAATTAATCGATATTTTAAATAAAGTCAATTTGCTGTAACATGAAGTACGGTCATTTGATCCCTACTACAATTCTGCTTGAATGACGTTTTGATAATTTCATATTTTGTTTTATGTTCATTATTCTTTATAAGTTGATTTCTGTTACCTTTAATTGAGCATTCTCAAAAAGTTAACTCGTCATTATTTCCACTTCCTTACCATAGAAATAAGATATAAATGATTTCCCCCATCACTGCGGGAAATCTTCGAAAGGAAGCCATTTTCGGTATTAGTAGGAAACAGATTAAAAAAAAAATTCTACTGAATGTTCCCTAAGCAACAGAAGTTTTGGAATGAAGTATGATAAATTCTGACTCACTCTACCCAACAAGGGAAACTGGATGCAATACGATTCCTCGGCCATCTTTAATTAAAATTCTGGAATACGAAGTATGCGGTGCAGTTGACTATTTTTCTTTTGTAAAGAAAGCCTGACTTTCGAGGAACTGTTCTCTCATAGTTCGGAAATACTTTTATATCCGGAGAGCGCATCATACGTCGAAAATATTTCAGACGAAAAGCCAATTTCTTTAATTAGATTTAGTTATTAGCAATATAGATGTAAAGTTTGTAAGAGAACTAAGTAGAAATCTCGCTTATGGTGTATTAAACGCAAAATAAACCGGCGTTTATCCATTGACATGGGTATATGTTCATGGTAATCGAAATGATAACTTTATTTACTTGTTAACATTTTTTCCTTATTAGTTATTTTTCTAAATCATGTTTCAACCCAAATCTTACGGTAGCGTTAAAAAAGTAAGATCTTTTTCGATTCGACCCATTGGCCTCAGAAAATGCCAGAGCTGCTACTCTCTTCTCGTTACCCAGTGGGCACCTGCGGCGAAGCCACGGCGGTGGAGCAGGGTCGCCCGCGTCACACAACCACAAACCCGTTTATAGGGCGGGTCGCATTCACACACGAAGGAGAAAGGACATAGAACTCAGAGAGAAAGAAACATCCATGCCTTGAGCAGGATTCGAACCCGCGACCATCGGCTCCGTAGTCAGGCACGCTAACCGCTCGGCCACCTGGTCGGCAAATAACACATATGTTATTGTTCATTTACGTCGCACTAAAGCTGCACAATGGGCTATTGGCGACGGTCTGGGAAACATCCCTGAGGATGATCCGAAGACATGCCATCACAATTTTGATCCTCTGCAGACGAGATGGCACCCCCCCCCTTCGGTAGCCCGACGACCTGCACGCGAAGTCGAGCACTTTACGGTAGCACAGTTTAACGAGGACCAATACCGCACACCTTCGGTCCCTACGCAGGCTGATCCAAGTGGTCCCCCACCCGCACACTGACCGTAGCCAGTGATGCTTGAACGCATATATTAGCTTTCCAAACTCCAATATGGGCATAATTTACGATTTGAAGACTATCGAACGCGTAATGGGTCTAAAATCTTTCCAAATTAGAGTAAACTGTCACGTGTTCTACGACTTCCAGTTTACAATATCAGTTGGGAAATACCAATATCCAAATTGGATTATAGCTCTGCTATTTTAGCTGTCAACCGAATTATCTTTGTTTTTGTCGACCTTGTCGCGCCATGTTTGTTTCGGAACAATCAGATGTTCTGTCGACATGTCAACAAAGTGAGTGTATGCTCTTTTTCTTTCTTTTCATAACTGTATCATTATTATATATTTTTTAAGCATTATGTGTTGGTTTTTCATACTGCAGAAGCCAATTTTCTTATATTGCAAATTTGTATTACTGCCCAACGTCAAGTTAACATTTTCGCCAATACTAGATTTTATTTTTTGTAATATACTTACTTGTTTGACTAGTAAAATTTCTGATTAAGTGTCCCAAATTTAATATTAAAACTTTCAAACTTCAAATTAGGAATATTTGTCAAACAACTTAAATAGTTTTTTTCAACTTCAATTTATCGTAAATATGACATCATAAAGACGTCTGTTTGGCTTACATTTTTTTTATTGCGCCACGCCTGTACCGTCAACTCTAATTTTACCAAAACAATTACAATTTCTCTGTTTGATTTAATCGTATGTTTGAAATAGTGTTTAACATAAGCGCATATTTGATCTCAAAGCTGGGGAGAAAAGAATTATATCCGTAATAATAGGATTGCATTATAATCCAATTTATTATGAACTCAAATTGGGTAGCCTCATGCCAAATAATGTTTCAACCCAAATTGGGTTTTTTTTATACCCAATTTAGGTTTTTTTTTCTGTCTAGTAGTAGTTCTGATATCGTCACTGCAATGACAGTAGAGATTTGTTGTCGTTACTGTCGAACGGTAGGAATTCTGATATCTTTACAATCTCAGAAACGTCAAACCATAGAATCAGTATTTTGAACTGTAAGTTTCAAATTTGCTACAACCTTCATATGGTGTTGAATGGAACACTATTTCCTGTCATTTTGAGCTCTAAAATCGTGTAATTACATTAAAAATTACGATAACTTGGTTTAATTTATTGCTAAGCTAAGATTGCCGAAATTTGAGTAATATGTTTCAAAGCTCTCCAAAATTCTGACAATGTATTGAGTGTTATCCTGTTATGATAAGTTCAACGGAATCTAAAGTTCCTCTTGTTCAACGGAATCTAAATTTTTTAGTTTTAATAAAAACTGTATTAAAAACGTTGCTGTCATACTATTTATTTCTCTGAATAATTTAGCTAAGTAAAAATGGCTTTACTAGTGTTTGCTTTATTATGCCAAACAAGTAAAATTCTTAAATAGTAATTCTAAATAACTAAAATAGAGATATTCCGATTAAAAAATTTACGGAATCCCAAGTGTTTTAATTGAAAATAAAATACTTTAATTAAATAAAAACTAGAATGCTTGTTATAAACATTTTTATACCATCTTAAATAAGATATTTCAAAATAATATATGATTTTAGGATTGCATAAATTTTAGGCCTAGTTGTCATGCTGGCCATAAAACATTTTTGTTGGACTTTTATGATATTCAAAATAATGAAGAAATAAAAGCAACTCAATTTTAAGAAAGTAAAATGCATAATTACAATATGTAAAATATTATTTTTAATTTTATACTTCTCTAAAGCCTATAAAAATAAGTGAACATATTTTTTCAATGTCATAACATCAGTGTTTTTATTTTTTGTGGTGGGTATAAAAAGTTAAAACATGATTTCTAAATTCGTTTTGTTTAAAATAATTTTTAAGTTGAATGCTCTCATAAAATGTACTCGTTCGTGTGCAATGTACTCTAAAGTAATAAGCGTAGTACAGGTGAACATTTTATTAAAAACTTCCAGCATGCAATACAGTTTATTTATATAAACAATCCATTTTTAGAAATACATTTTGTCGTATGAGTTAAAGAATAAATTGTTATAATTCTTATAAATAATTCAGAAAACATATTTATCACAAAATTAGGGAGGTATCTTAGAGGAAAAGAACATAGTGGCAAATTAGCAAGACAATGATCTAAAATTATGCAACATAATGATTTAAGATATTTTTTGCGTCGACGATGTAAGTGAAATTTTTAAAAAAAATCTAATATATTAATGTATTCTACTAATCTTTTTCAAATTTTTAATTAAACATAGAAAAATGGTTACTATAGTATCTAACACAATATTTAAGATCATAATTAGTAACAGATGACTTTTTGAATTTATATATATTTTTTATAATTAATAAAAAATATGTGACTTAAAATATTGATTTTAGTTATTCATTAAACGAAAATGGTTTTATTTATTTACATAAAGTTATAAATTTACGTCTTTCAAATAAACTTCTATTCAAGACTGTCGCAAAAGTTTTTTTTTTCAGACTAATAAAAATTACTTTTAATCCATTAATAAATAGGATTCATAAAAAATAGGATTCAATTTTCAATAAATAAAATTAACAAGAAAATAAAATGTAATAAATACCCGATAAAACAATTGAAAGGGAGTCAAAGTGAAATATTAGCAATTATCATAATAACAATTTCAAGCGATGGATGTTTTGCTACCAGTATAAATAGTTGAAAGAAATATAACTCATAAATGGAAAAACACTTATTTAAAACATGCAGCACAAGTCCGTGCACACTGTGGATACGTACGAAAATAGAGAGATGATAGCTGCTCACGATACCTCACAAAATTGCAAATGGGTCTCATAAAATGGATTACTAAAGATGGCGCAGACTTGAATTAAATCAAATCATTAAAGTTGAAGATTTGTTTACTGGGAAAAAAAAGAACTGTTCCCTTTCTCGCAGGGAACATCTCGTTTTTTCCAAAAGAAAAATATTGGTAATTTAAATATTTAATTTTTAAAATTTATTTATGGCTGTAATTATATGAATACGATTTATTTATAAACTAAAGTTGTAGCTAACACTAAAGGATGTCGAATAAAATTAAGCGTATGTGTTTAACCATATTTTTTATAAAAAGAAATTTTCACCTCAATAAAAAAGATACTTCAACTGTGCGATTAGAAAAGTTTTTCAGTATTTTGTATTCTGCCTGACAGTTTTTAGGCTTATTAGTGTCAGATTTAGGGTTAATTAGAAAATGAGTGCAGAATTACTCAATCAGTCTGAATTTTTTTAGGCTCTTTGAAACAAACCAGCTATAAGTCTTCCATACTTCGGGCAAATTGCTAACTGTCTGAAATATAAAACAAGCAAACAGAGAGATTAATGATACATTTCTAGTACGTGAACTCACTTACAGTAGGCCTGAAAAGTGTCGGACTGATTATAAAACTCGGGGACTTTTTCAATTAGCCTGGTGCGTTTCAAATTGACGATGGCTGTCCACAAAAGCCAAAATATTCTCTTAATGTATGGCAGATATATATAGACACACACAACGGCTTTATAGTGGTTAAATTTAATCATAGATTAAGCGGAATCATACAAATACAGATAATTCTACTGATACACACGAAATATTTTTATATACAATGTGTTAACTTAGATCTGCGAACGCAAATGAAAAAAGAAAAAAAAAGTGAAAGCATGTACTCATAAGTCATACTTCAAAGTGAAACTCTTTGGGCCTTCTATGCTAGGGAGTCCCTTCTATGGCTTAGAAACCAAGCAATACATCACCCCAAAAAGCAAACTCCTACTAGCTCGAGCACCAAAAGTAGACATTTTAAAAATATTAAAAGATGTGAAATAAGCTAAAAAGTTCTTCGCATCAAACACAAATAAGGCAAAATAAAGATGGAAATTTTAGTACCGAGACTGTATTTTCAAAGTATATTTGAAATGATACAGTCTCACACTTTTGCATAGCAGTACTGGATTGAGCATTTATGTCAGTTTCTCTTTTGCATAGAAAATGATGCAATTAAAAATAAATTTATATTGAGCAAGATGTCAAGACATTCTATTCATAACATTATATATGTATACACACGGAAATTACTAAACATAGATTTACCTCAGTTAAACAAGTTAATTTTATGTACAGTAAATAATCAGAGAATGTTTGGGGGAAATATATAGTTGATTGATAGATTTTATATTTAATCTCAGAAGAAGTGAAGTTATCATACAAAAAAAAATGGTTTTAGGAACATACATGAAATATTATGTACAAATTGCTGACTTTTAGCGAAGATAAAAGGAAATCAGACGTAAAATTAAAGAAAAAGAACAAAAGGATAACTAAAATATTTAAAGGCAAACTAAAAAGTTTTTCGAATAAAACACAAGCATTGCAAATAAAAATAATTAAAAATTTCATGCACCAGCTCTAGATTTTCAAAACAGAATTTGAAGTGATCCAACACCACATTTTTGGCATAATTTTTCCAAATTGAGGTTCTTACGTCAAAACTTGCATAGAATAGCTTTCATTTGCATAGGATTTTGATATTGAGCAAAATATTTTTCAAAATATTTTTCATATAGTCTTAACAAAATATTACACATCTACTGAAATTACAAATCACAGAATTAACACTGTAAATACATTTATATGTTATAAATAACTCTTTGTACAGTTAATAATAAATAATTCTTTATACAGCAACTTATCGGAGAATGTTTTGGAGAAATATAGTGATAATATATATACAATTGATTTATAGAACTTGAATTAACCGAAGAAGAGATGGAATTATCGCACTCTTGAAATATATGAAATGAATAAGCTTGAAATATTATGTACAAATTGCTGACTTACGTGTGCAAAGATAAAAATAAACCAGATGCAAAAAAAAAAAATAATAATAATAATAAACGAAAGAAAAATCTAAAAATAATTACCGAATTGGTTAAAAAAGCGAAAATGGGCAGTCAAAGTGAAACTCTCTGGGCCTTCTATGCAAGAGTGGCCCTTTCATGGCTTAAAAACCAAGCATTACATCACCCCAAAGAGCAAATTTCTACTGGATCAAGCACCAAAAATAAACATTTGAAAATATCAAAATCTAAAAGATGTAAAATAAGCTAAAAAGTTCTTCGCACCAAACACAAATAATGCAAAAAATATAATATATAACAGGGGTGAGCAACCTGCGGCTCGCGAGACACATGCGGCTCTTTGAAGGATTATTTGTGGCTCTCGATAAATGTACCAGAGTTCCCTTTCCATTTTTGTGCTATTATATTTTAATATTTTTCTGAATCCATTTGAAATTAACATAATTCATGGTGAGTTTTCCATTTCCAATATAATCATGATCCAAAAAGCATCTGAAGAATTATAATTAATAGAGATGCAAGACGATCAAGCTCTGCAATTAAAATATAAGTCGACGTTAATTGCTGAATTTTGGAAATTTGTTCCAGAATCGAAAAAAAGGCTGCTTGTCGAATTATTTCGGAATAACGTACTTATGCGAATCATTTTATTCCACTTTAAAATTCGTGAAATCCAAACACCAATCAGTATTAACTAACCAGTATTTCAAAGAATTACTGAGAAGTGCTGTCATCAAATTTTAAAGAATTATAAAAAGAAGTAAAATAAATGTGTTTAATTTTTAATATTTGAAATCAATACACATATTTCGTACTTTTATTTATATGTTTTCAATAAATATAATTTCTGCAGAAATTTTTTTTTTAATACCTTTTTTGCATACCTTTTAAATACGTATTTAATTGCAGCTCGCGAAAAATTTTAAATTTTGAAAAATGGTCGACTATCAAGGAGCTTGGCTACCCCTGATATATAGCATAAATAAATAAAAAAGAAAAGACAAGTTCTAGCTGAAATGATCCAACCTCCCATTTTTGCATAGTTTACCCGAAAGGAGGCTTTTATGCCAGTTTTTGTTTCTTCTTTGTTGCATAGATAACGATACAATAAGGTTTTCGTATTGAGCAAGATGCTAATATATTTTATTCTTAACATTTCATATACACACAAAGAAATTACTACATGGATTTTATGGGAAGAATGAATTGATATCTATCTACGAGAATAACATTAAATTGAAAATATTTTTAGAAATATTTATGTACAGTTGCTGACCTAGAAGTCGGAGCGGAGAAGTTGAAACTGAGTCATCTCTTAAATCCACTTTTACCTACTTGAATTATGTACAAAATCATAACGTATTAAGGAAAAAAAATTTGGTGAGAATATTTACAAAAATATTTACAGTACGGGGAGCAGAGATTTCATAAAGTTGGAACGTGTGATGGGATTTTTATAAAAAAAAANAAAAAAAAAAAAAAAAAAAAAAAAAAAAAAAAAAAAAAAAAAAAAAAAAAGACCATGGTCTTAAATGCAACTTCAATTTTGAATCCAAGTAAAAAGAACCATGAAGAAAATATTGCGAAAATCTGATTGTAATTGAGTAATTTTTCCGAAAACATATAAAGTAAAAAGTTAGAGAATGTTAAAGATTTAAGAATTAAAATAGGTTTGCAAAATAAATAAAATAAAATGTACAAAGATTTCTGCAATGATCATCCTTAAAACATGTTTTCCTAATTCTAGTCAAAAATGAAATCGAAAAGCGTTCACAACAGGGAAAGCTAATTAATATTAGCGCAAGGAAAAACGATTGCGCTTCTGAAATCTATCTAATCATCAGTGAGGAAGGCAGGAAGGAAAATATAAAAAAAGTTTAATTGTCTGATAAAACTTTCTAACGTTTCTAACAATCATTCTTGAACTTTTCTGCTTCCTACGCCAATTAAACGAGTGTTAACGTTTTCAGTTCAGCCTTCCTTAGTAGTGATTTGCTACATAATGGCAGCGTTTTTGTTTTTTCGCGACTTAAATATTGATTGGCATCACTTTTGATACTTTTTTAAATTTCTCTTTTGACAAGGATTCTGAAAATATATCACTAAACGCTCTCATTACAAAAATTATGTATGCGTCATATAGATTCGATGGTTTTAGATTATAATAACGTTTCGATGACTTAAAATAAACATTGCTTTCGATGGCTGTGAATCATAAAATTTTCGATGGCTTTGATCTGTGGCATTTTGGCGCCATTTAATGAAACCTCTTTTTTTAATTAAGCACCTCATGCCACAACTGATTTTTTTTAAAAAATTTTTTTCGATTAAATTAAGATTAAGAGAACCCGAGAAAATATTGATGTACAATTGCTGACTTCTGTCCATTAAGTCAACTATTATAATTTCTATAAACAGCATTTGCATAGTTAGTTAGAATTAAAGGACCTGAGAAAAATTTATGTACAATTGATTTCCGATTGGCGAAGGAAAATCTGGGGAATCTTTAAAATAATATTGCAAATTTTTAATTGCAACTTTTATTAAAATTAAAAAGCTAGCCGGAATTTTTATAACTTATATTTAAATTAAAATTAATACAATTTAATTTGGTAAGAGCATAGAAAATGAAATTATTAATCTGCTATTTTAAAAGTTAATTTTTTATAACGAAATGTTGCAATTTCTCATAATAAAATAATAACTGAAAAGTATTGAGTTATATTAATTTTGCTAAAAGTAATAATTGGACATGGACAATAGTTAATAATAACAATAACTACAGCCAATAGTTTGACTCAATTTAAATTGCTAACTTTAAAACAATCATGCGAACGCCTATAAAAGTAAAACAACTTTCGATGGCATAAATAGGTTTAAAATAAACAGCTTTGTTAAGAAGTTTATTTGAAAGAAAAATGATAATTTTATACTTTTTTACGGAAAAAAAAGGAAACTTTTTCGATTTCGAAATAAATAAATATAAGGAATTAACTATGCGTATAAAAGCGAGAAAGAAACAAAACAAAAGCGCTAACGAAATATGATTGATCACTAGTGGGTAAAGCGAGTTGAAGAACATCAAAATCAGTTTGATTAGCTGATGAAACTTAAAAGTGATTCTAATAATTGTTTTGAACACTTCAGTTTCCATCTACAATCAAACTGTTTTTGAAATTTTTTATTAGACCTTTTTTGCTCGTGATTCGTTTTGTTTCGATAGCCTTTAGTTATTTTTTCCCATTACATATTAATTTATGATTTCTAATGTGCATACATTTTTTACAAGGATTTGTAAAATAAGTATAATTCCAAATTCACAATATGATAATTATGATTACTGTTTACATAATAACGAAGACAAATTAGTCAACAGAATCTTAAAATAACTCTGAATAAAATGTCATATAAAATTTCAAGCAAAAGGAAAGAATAAAACAACATCTGTATTGCATGTGGAAACAATAAATTAATCGTTAAAACAAAACTTTTAACGAAATAAACGTAGAAAATATAACTAAAGAATGAAACAGAAGATTAATATATGTGTGTAAATCAAAGAACAGTAAAAAAAACGAATGAAAAGGATAAAATTGAATATGGAATAAATTGAATTTTAAAGAAAATATTCCATATAATACAGATTTTTTAAATTTATAGATGTGTATTAATTGAAAAACAATTCTTGAAAAAAATTTATATTTAGTTTTAAAATTATATTTGTGGTTTTTCGTATTATTTTGCAGTAAATGAGTACAATTAATTTTCTTTTTTTAAAAATTAAATTAAGGGTAAAGTTTGGTGAAAAGAATGATTTAAAAAATGTATAAATTATTTGCAAACTATATACAAAAAATCTAGAAATAAACAAAATATAGAAATCACGATTTTTGTTTTGAAAATTGATGCAATGTTTTGTAGCTAAAATGATTTTAAATGTAAAAACTAATTTTTAATATTCAGAATATTTGAAAAAGAATCAATCTTTATTCCATCATGAAAATTAATAGCAAATATTATTTTAGAAATAGTGAGTATTTAAGATAGATTAGGTATTAAAATTTTATTAAATAAGTACAGTAAAATCATATTCTTATGGATACTGATTTAATATTATTGAGTATTCTCATGGAATGATATTATAAAATAACCTACTACAATACATAGCTAATATAGCGCTAATATAAATTAAAAATAAAGTAATAAAATGAATATAAAAAATTATACTATAAAAAGTTTTAATCTGTTTTCTTTTTCAAAGGAGACAAAAAATATCAACATAAGCATGTTGATTAGATTTTCATCTTCGCAGCCTTGTAGTTTTATGTCCAACTCAAAAGACAAGGATACTTCTGAGTCACGAATAAGGGCATGTATGCCTTCGTGGAGGTCTTTTATAGGGGGGACTTACCCACATTTGTGTTACATGAGAGGAAAACCACGAAAACCTCTCACGGTAAGCCTGACGGCAATGGGACTCTAACCCAGGATCCGTATACCACTTATAGCTGCGTAAGCCAGAGCAGGTAGGTATTGAACTTTAGAGCTGTAACTCGCAACAGGATTTCCTGAATACTAAGCGAGGGTTAAGGGCCGTTTAGTTACAGAGGCACCAATTTTCCAATATTTGGGCACCAAAGTGGCCCTTTTGACAAGCTTCTAAGCCGATTATGTTTAAAATTTAAATAATAATTAGAATAATAAAACTTAAACGAGAGTGTTAACTTTGTATTGCAATTTAACCTCTGATTTACACACATTTACATAAAAGTCAAAATATATATATATACTTACAAAACATATGATTATTGTAAAAAGAAGCAGGAATGAGAATGGGAAGACACCCATTTATATAATATAATATTATATCATAGAAAATCATATTATGATGCATCTAAAATAATTTTATCACATACAGTATCATATAATATTATATTATATAGCATATCATACTGGTGTTTCAAGATCATTTAAATAATAGAATAGTTCATAAAGCTCAATATTATTTATACAAAATAGTCTGAATTTCATCTGTTTAAAATAAATTAATGCAACTTATAGTTTATTTAATTACTCATTCTAATTAAGATATTTCATTATTTATCTAATATAAAAACACATAAAATCAATATCCAATAGAATTCAATCAGTATTGTAAATAATTAAGTATAAATATATTTTAGACAGAATATTTCATTAGATTTAATATTGTTTATGGAGATTAAAGAAAAATAATTTGTGTTTTTCTAGTTTTACAAAATTTTTGTTGAAAATCAAAAGCTTTATGAAAAATTATTCATTCGAAATGAATTATTTGATTATCCATATAATATAACAATTTATACACAACATATAAAATGAATAATCAACTAAACTAAAAAGAGCATTGTAATTAATTAACCAAGTATTAAAATGTTTGATATGTATGAAATGTTGAATGCAAAACTTTTAATGATATAAAAGTTTTGCACAAACAAATTGAAATCGTATTCATACTATTTAGTATTTGTATTTGTAATTTTTAAAAATTTAAATTCAATTTCTATTTAAAAATTAAGTCTCTGAACATAAAAATATAAATAAAAAGAATAAAATATTAAATGAAAACAAGTTAATTTGAAGGATTTTTGACGATGAAACCGCTGGCTGTAGTTCTTGAAGAAACAGGAAATTTGAAGCAATTCCTGAAATAATTTCAATAATTTAAAAGCATAAACCAAAACAATCATAACTATCACAAATATAATTTTCAAGACATTTCAGTAAATGTTAAAAGTGATTAATATGGAATACCCTGAATGCTTTTAATAATATTTCGTTAAAAAGTTCATGTATTTGAGTAATTAGCATTACGATAGCTTCAAAGATTCCTTTTAACCCCTTCCTTCTTGCTCCCGTGAAAATGACGAGGTGATGTTTCGCCCTCTATTTCTCGCTCCCGTGATATTTCCGGGCTGGAGTGTTCAGTAGTAACGTGCCAATAATAATAAAACTAATTCATTTCTTTTGCTTGGAAAGCATTTTATTTCTCATTTTACACACCAGATGGCAGTACCAAGATATTTTTAAGGTCATTGTAGATAGTTTATTTTAAACTAGATGTCAGCACTAATCAAATACGTGTATTTTGCAAAATAGGCACTTTTATGATCGTTTTCTTGAAAATTAACAGATCGTTAAGGGGTCAAAAGGGGTAAACTTTTACATCAAGCTAAATTTTTATTTTGCAGTTAGTTTCTTGTTTTTTTTTGTTTTTTTGTTATGAAATAAGAAATTAAAAAAAAGGTCTATTTCACATTGGTTGTAGATATAAATTATAGAATATGCATGTTTATGAGGCAAACTAAAAAAAAAAACTTGTTAAGAATAGTAGAAAATCTGCCATATGCGCAATAAATAATACAGTTGGAAAAATTACTCTAAAAATTGACGAATAAATTAGATGAGTGGGTGAGTAAACTGATTTGGGAGTTTTTAGAACTTGCTCCCAATTGGTCTGTTGTTCGAAACATTTAATCCAGGGACCGGAAAAATGGTTGATATCAAATCTTTGGGAGTCGGTACAGTATAATTAGAGGTTAATCTGATCTAGGGGGTCGAGGAATGAATAAAAATGATATTCAATCACAAAAATTTTAATAATTAAGCTATGATTTTTAAATTACGCTTCGGAGATATTGAAAATATGGATATCCCAGAATGGATTAATTATCATGCAGTTCTTTTTTTGTGCTTAATTTGAAAACATTGACAGTCATTTGAAATTGAATTTTTTTAAAAATAAAGTCATTGAATTGTTAGTTGACATTGAAACAAAGATGCTTTTTAATAATCTATCTGCGATGCTTTTAATAATCTAATTTGAACGCTTATAAATTCGCAAATATTTTCTCGATTAAAGAGGAAAATCTTCAGCCAACATTATTGTTCTTCATTTGCGAAATGATTTTAAGTAGGCGACGTATTCAAGGTAAAAAATTGAACTTCTCGATAATCTATAACTTAATTACTTTGGAATAGACAGACTGATTGGGTTATCGTCTTTGGTATCTTTTATGTTAGTAAGTTAAAAATTTTGAAATGCTACTTCAGAACATTACTTTCACGCAGTTATAAAGTAGTATAAACTAAATTATTTTAAAAAGTAAATGTGTTAAAAGAAAAGCCAAAAAATGAGTAGATTACATTTAATTAAAAATTTATATTTTTGTTTAAATATGTTGGAAGACCGTTCGCCATACGAGAAACATAATTAATTGACTCTAGGTTATGGATGGCCAGGCATAGGGGAGGCGTACCAAAGAGTGGGATGGTGGGATTTCAATAGTGGCAAATGAAAATTTTATGAAAAATTAATTATAAAAATTTTGAAAAACTCAGATTATAAAAAAGCAAATTATATTTCCAAATGGACGAACTTACATAGTTGCATTCCCTTAAAAGAAACAAACTTTACAGGTAAATTTATTGGTTAAGAGCGTTTTTCTCGAAAAACTTTTAATCACGTTATATCATTATGAACAAAATAATTTTAATGACGTTATATTCTGATGACTTTTCAAAAAAACTTCTTTTTAGAAATTTATTATTTTCATTAAAAAATATTATTATAAACTTATTTGTAAAATATTGTATTAAATATTTTGTTAGAATTTTTTTTTGCTTCAATTATTTATTCTTTTACAAATTAAAATGTATTTTTAGTAGTAGATCAAGGTCTGTATAGTTCAGAACAGGGGTACCCAATTTCAAGTTTGAGAGCACCACGCAGGGCACCCTCCTATTGTTTTAGGAGCACCCACTTCTGAGGATCCACGATTTTTTTTTTAAGTGAAATGCTATGGAAAAATATTGATTTCAGTTATTAATTCACCTATAAAAAATGCTCGCGATCCCGTCAGTATACCAACCCTCTTTGCGTTAGTCCTGCTTTTTTTTGTTTTGTTTTTTTCCCCCGAACTTTCAGACGCAGGCATCAAAAATATAGTTCCCGGATGATTTTCAAAAGGAAAAATAATGAGTAGCAGGGAAATTTCAGTACAATTTCATACTTGGGCTACTCGCATGGAGGGTTGGAATGTGTTCTAAGAAACAAAATGAGGAGTTCTCCATAGGAATAAAAAATGGCAGGGTGCTTCCTTACAGAAAAAAGGGACTCTGACTTTCGAAAGGGCCACTTAATTAACACGGTAAAAATTTATCAAAAGGTGTAATATTATGTAATAATTGAATGATCCTCAAAATTTTTTAAATTACCCATTCTGTGCGTATACTATTTTGTGTGCATGCTATTAATAGTAATTCTCAAAGTAAATAAAGCCATGCTGAAATACAATCTTTAATCATAAATTTTTTCAAAAGAAAAGTAAACTAAAAAAAAAAGAATTATTCATAAACTACTTGGAAGTTTTTTTTCTATAATTTAAACTGAAAATTAAAAGAAAATGAACATTTATAGGTGTATTTTTTTAAAGGTATTTATTTAAAAAAAATAAACTTAAAATCACTTAAGAATTGAATATGAATAATAGGATAGTGTTTTTAAGGGAGGGTGGCCTTATTTTTAATAAAAGGGCAAGAAGGCGCATTTATAGAGGTTAAATGACAGGCAGGTCGGGCAGCCCTTTTAAAAAAGCTCAGGGAAAACAATGTGTGGGGATTCCTGATTTAGACTGTTCGTCTAAGGTCACAATTGGTTACTGAATAAAACATTTTTTTTTTCAATCTGAAATTATATTATTCGATTTCATCTTATTTATTAAAAAAATTGTTTGTAAAAACGAAACTGATGTTTCGAAGTGTGTGCAATGTGCATACTTACTATTGTTGATTTTTTACTTCACGTGAATTTCATGACATTACTTCATTTTTAACAGAGCATTACTTCATATAATTTTCATATTCTTCAACATGGTTGATAAGGCAGAGCAGGGTGGGCCACTGCACTCTATTTTTGACACTTGTGGGCCAATAACAATGGATTTCAATGGATTTGTGGGACTTGATAGCTGAATTTGATGTCTTGATAGCTGAATGATAAAACATAATTGGGGTAAAAAAAAAACAATAATTTCCAGGATTGATCTAATAGCTCCTGAAAATATTACGAGAATACATTTAGTAAATATTATGAGAATCCATTTATCAAAATAAATGATGGCCTGGCTTAATGTATTTCTGCAACCGGCAGTAAAAGTTTAAAAAACAACTCGTTGTTCCGTTTTGACTTTCTTAATGTTTTTGATGTGACATTTTTTCAATAAACCTTGTCAGGTGTCTGTCCAGACATTTTGTGAAAGGTCATGTTTTTGTAAAATTGTGAAAAAAATTATTCATAATTTGTGAATATAAAATAAGCGTTAGTCACATTCCTTCAAACAGAGTCCTGCTTTTGTGAATTTGTGCAAATAAGGTCCTGCTATTGCAAAAAATGCTAAAAACCTTATCAAGAAGTTTCAAAATTGTAAATAGATACAAAATTCTGCTCAACAATTGCTGCTACTAAATTAGAGATGCAACGTAGAAATATTTGGTATTCAGCCTATACTGCTCAACACAGAATATTCATTTCGGACCAATAATGGAAACATAATCACTAACATTTTTAATAATTTCAATTNCTCACATTTTTAATAATTTCAATTGACATATTTTAAATAACACAACTTAGTAATGTATCACTTTTAATGTGTTAAGCATTAAGTAAACTTAAACAATTCTTAAATTAATAATATTTTATTTTAAAGATTGCCAGAAATTAATTTTTATTTACATTAATTAATTTTATGAATAAATATACTTTGATCAATTAGTCATTTACAAAAAAATACAAAATTATCCTTTAATATTAATAAGAATGTGCACACGATGTTTGTAAAAGTAGAAATATTTTCTTAAAATACTACATTTGGAATTTAAACCAAGGGAAACTTAAAAAACTTAGTTCGTTTTGAACTGTCTTTCTTTTTTTTCCTAAGAAGGGTTTATTCGATTAACAAAACAATAATGAAGATTAACAAATTTGTGAAGGGTCCGATTAAAAGATAAATTATTTTGTGAAGGGTCCGTTTTTGTGGAAGATATTTTGTGTAGGGTCCGTTAAGGGACTCAAATTTCTTCTAAACAGACCCCTGCTTGTACAAATTCTTAAGTCTTTATCAAAACATTTATGCTAATTTACAATTTGAGAACAATGCTCAGGCAAAATGGAACTACTGTTACTAGGTGTAATTTTCTCACAAAATATCTAATAGCGACAATAGCATCAACACAGATAAAAAAAATTTTATTGAAAAGAAATACGAGTCGATGGTGTCTTTAATTCATAATCTTAAAACTTAGAACTCCTTGTAAAACATGATTTTCGTGTTTTTCCCCACAAAAACAGAACCTTATTTTTCTAATTTTCCAAACTTTTGATTATATATTTCACTGCTGTGAATTTTTATAAAATCAGAGCCCTGATACAAAAAAAAAAATATGTACAGATATTATGCTAGAATATTTCGCGATTTCTCAATAATAGACCTTTCTGAAAAATCAGAACAACCCCTGGTAATTCTTATTTATATGAAAAGAAACTATATTTGGTCTAATAAATGTGCATGAAAATTTAAAATGATAAGGTAGAAGTAATATGTCCATTTATAAAGAAGCAGTATGTCCCTGCTGCAGAATTTTTTCGAGCTTTCTGCGACATACGTCGCTAATACTAATATCCTTCTGCAAGATACTTTTGAAAATAACAAATATACATGTTACTAATTTAAAGTAACAGAAGCGTTAAATTAAGAAGCGTTGGAATTAAGTCAACAAATAAAATTTCCATAATCAGGATGTAAAAGTAAGAGAGAGGGAAAAGAAACTACAAGTTACGTGGGAGTTGAGAAGTTAAATTGAGAAGAAGAAATGTTTATATAAAAATGTAAAATGCAATTTAATCTTACCATAAAAAAATAAAATTATCATTTAAATGATTGAAAACAATTATGCTAGTAACAGAAGGGGAACTAAAACAGCTTGTCCGAGCTTTATTTTCTAAGAATACAACAAATATAATAAAAAATTTTGCCTGCAAAATAATTATTGTAAGATAGTAATGGGGAAAAACATAGGACAATATTAAACTGTTTCAATAAAACTGCATATTAGAAAAGCAGTGCTGTATATTACATATAATACACTTTTCTTAACTAGATAAATTTAAATTATATTCAATTATTAATTGGTTTAATTGCCAGAAAATAAGTAAAGAAGACTGCGACATTGCAATTTGGTTATATCCGACATATTAAAATGTTTTTACACAGGCATTATTTTTAAAATACTAATTTCTATGTGTCTACATTTACTAAAAACATGTAGTAAATTAATTTGATTGCTTAAACAAGTTATTAATGCTTAAACAAATTGCTTTAAGTCATAGGATATTAAAAGTGCAAGTTTCCCGAAAGTGACCCATATCATTGCCAAAAAAAATTAAATAAATGCATAAATAAAGAAAGACTATTAATTAGTTTGAAAAATTTTAATGTGAAGAATAAAGAACTATTTTTAAATGATGAAATTGTTATTGATGTACAAACATAGAAGGAAAAAGAAGAGTTGAATTATTGAACTTATAAAAGTTAAGAATAATTATCCCAGAAACGTAACTCTTTATTCTTCAATTTGATTATTTTATTTTGAATTGAAAATTTCGATGAGAAACACTTATGTAGAACTAATAGAATAAATAATAAATACTTATTCGTTTCATAATTTATTCAATATATTCTTTATTGTTATTGAAAAAAATGTTTGTTTTTTCATAGTAATTACATAAATAATTTCATATAAACAACAGAAATGTTAAATAAATGAAGGATTTTTTATTGTATTTAATCATTATTTTTGGTTAAAAGAATATTATCTCTTGGAACTCCTGTGATCCTACTATGATGTGGAACGAAAACAAAAATGAACAGTTATAAAGCAAAAAGGAACAGTTAGTGGAAGCCATTATTCAAATATCTATTTCCACATGACTTCAGAGATTGTGATTTCGCAATAGCGCATCTTCACTTGCGGAGATTAAGTGATGTAAACAAATCGATTGCCTAGGATTGCTTTAACGTGATTTATGGGATTATGATTACGCAATAGCACATTTTCATTTAATCTAAGTTATGGAATAAAAAATAAAATCACTTACCGGTTTCATCTTCGGATCGAAAACTTCTCTATCTATCTATCTTCTCTTCCGAGCTTCTGTTAAACGTATCTCGTACTGTTAGAAAGATAGGAAGTTTCCGGACTCCTTTACTTTATAGGTTCTTTCCCATTCTGACAGGAATCGATGAGAGGATGAGAGAAAATATCTTTTTGGCGTCTTAGTCGCCAAACTGAGATTATAAGGGTGTAATATAGCCAAGAGGGAATTTCATTAATTATTCATGGTGATGGAATGTATTTGTCTTAAAAGCTTTGTTTGGCTATTTTGATTCCAATTATTTTCTGAAAATGTCAGCGAAATCGTGTGCATTGGTTAAAGGCGATTTACCAGGAAAAAGGCGGAAGTAGTTGGAAGACATATGTGTACGTTGAAATTTTAATTGGCCAAATTAGTCGCATACTGCATAAATATTAACTTCCTTTTTATATTTTACAATTGATTTTATGTTTTATTAATATAATTATAAAAATTTATAAATTAAGAGTTGATAGTACGACGCCTTTTTTTCCCATCTACTTGAGTAAATATTACATAATAAACGCGATTACACTATTTTTAAAAGTTTAAAGGGCTATTTGAAAAAATAAGTACCGAAATGCAATGTATTGTTTATAATCACAAATGAAATTTTTGTTTTACTTCTTGGTATTGGGTTAAAAAAAATTACCCATATTTCATTCATAATTATCGATCCTTTTCAGTATAAATGTTCATTTATTTTCGTATCGATCAATTTTTATTTACAAGAAAAAAAAATGTGTTATGGTACTATGAGATGCTTTAATGAATAATAAAATTCTTGGCAGAAGTACAGGAATTTGGTGCAACCATCGATTATTTGCGGAATAGCTGCCTATCCTATCAATATTTCAATATTTATAACCTATCAATATTTATTTATATGTAATTGAACCCCAAAAGTAAATTAGTAAAACTAATTTTCAATGTTTTGGTAATTTCATAATTATTATACTTATATCATACTCGAATTATGGAAAAAATTAAAAAAATAGTGTGTGGAGTCCCTCCGCGTGGAAGAAGTTAAACTTCGTAACCTGCGACGTTAATTGTAGAAGAATCAGCAATCGTAGAAGGATCACTAGTTCTATTCAACGACTCTTTTTCCTGCTCCGCTCGCTTCCGTGCTCTGTAATCACGGTAATATTGTGCATTTTTCCCTCGTGGACCTCTTGAACCAGTGGAAGTGCTTGTGGTTGCCTCATCGTCTCGCCCTGGAAAATGTATTTGTATTAATAATGTATGTGAATGCGTCATAATGTAATTTCAGAAGAGAAAACCTAACAATCAATTGATATTCACAAGAGACGTACCTTGACATAACCTTAAATCCGTCGCATTGTCCGTGGGATTGTTTTCACTCATTTTTTACAATTGTTATCCACTAAATTTGAAAATAAAAAATACTACCCTATTAAATTATATGTGTATCAAAACAAACTAAAAAAATATTTATAGAAAAACAATACTTTTATTATTTTTATGCTAGTGAGAACCAAAACAATATGGAAATGAATGAGGGAAAACTGGATCCCACCACGTGATTTCCCGGCCAATAAAAATGTAGCGTGATACGTTTAACGCAACCTTGTTGGAAGTCGCATAAGAAGTATAACTTCAAAAGCACTTTTATTATAATATTTGCTTTCGGTTAATATTGCAAAACATTTTACATTTTTTTTGTGTGTGGAACTTTTTCTTTTATCTTAATTTCTTCATTCCATAAATGACGATAAAACTTTTCAATGTTTTTCTTAACCTCAAATTCCTCTTGAACTGCCTAACAACAATTCAATTAAAATATGTTCAATAAGTAATTCCACATCAATTTTTCATGCGTAGTAAATAGTCTACTTAATTATTAAATACTTGGCAAATACCCGTTCTCTGTAGGCTAAAAAATGAATGAATGGTCCCCATAGTTTGATCAGAAAGAGATCCAAAGTTTGGAACCCTTAATGTTAATTTCACTTCTTGCGTATTTCACCATATCTCGAGAACTTTTTAAGCGAATAAAAAACATTTTGCACACAATCATAAAACTCGTTTACCCAAAGATAATTCCAAGCAAAAAATAAATTTTACTAAATATTTATTATTATATTTCATTATTTTATTAAACAATAGTCGAAAAAAGTTTGAATTGTAAGGTATACAATTTTTTACATCATTTTGAAGTAGGCAATTTTACATGACAAAATACAAAATTTGAGCGAAATCGGTTAAATTGTTCCTGCGAAATCGAATTTTGAAGAAGTCGTATATTTATAAATGCCAAACCGTAACGACATCGTTACGGTTGCACAGGATTGGTGATAGACTGATTGGTGCTCGGACAGATAATTTATCACAGCATAACAGTTTTTAGCATATTTTATTGCTCTTTTGATGGCATGTTTCTTCTTGAAGTAAAATAATAAACATGATTATTACCTTTGTCTCATATAAATCCTTCCCATCTACTTTAAAGAATAGAAGAAAAAATATTTTATTTCTTTTTATTTTCCCATCAGAGGCTTGAGTAGAATACGCACAAATAAGGTTACTGAGCAAAATTGTAAATAGATCATAAAAATATAATGTTTCCTCAAATAATTAGTGAATTCCTGTAACAGCATCAGGATTGTACCAGAGATAGCTTTGTGACCATTCATGGTTATAAAGAAAGATAATAGGAATGCGCCGTAGAAAGTCCGAAAATAAGTTTTCCCCTGGTGACTGCTGATAAAATTGAATGTGAAAGACAAAAAAATATAATGGGATATCAGACATAAGACGCTACTTTATTTTTTCACATAGCTATCTATTAAATTGCAACATTTTTCACACCACTTTATAAGCTTCAAAAAATCCTCCTCCCCTGCAAAACATCAGGGCCTTGTGTGCAGAGAAGCGTTAAGCGATTTTGTGTGACTTCAACATTATTTCCAAAGATCCTTTAACCTAGATTTTTCTACAAAGCCGCAAACACATAAAACTCCTGGCTGTGAGATCAAGACTGTCTGGCGGATAGTTTAGGAGCTTCCTACCAGGAATTGCAATATGTTTATGCATTGATGTCTCAAAGTATAGTCTCTCATTTTCATCTTGCAACAGAACGCCGAATATAAGAAGACCAGGTCTCATTTTTCGAATAGTTTCCTTCGAATAGGGTGTAGCAGTAGCATTGATGCTTACAACCTTCGAAAAAACCAGCAATAAAACTTCGGGACCCTACTCAGAAGCTCCTCTCCACTTTGAGCAGGCACTGAGACAACACAATTTGATTAAAAATGAACGCTATTCCTGTTCGCATTTGCCCACGAATGCCATTCCTGTTCAATACCTGTCCTGTTTATCCCATTGCCATTCGATTACTTGGGAAAAACTGAAGAGGAAACTTATTTTCGAACTCTCCCTTGTATCGAATGGTTCGAATAATAGTACCTGAATCGATTTTTATTTGGATTAAAAAGGATTCTTCTGAAACAAAACAACGCGAAGCAAGTACGTTGGCAGAAGGTGATTTCACAATTCGTTTACTCATGTTAAACTAAGTACTGCTCAGAAGCCAAGAATCGTAATTCTTTGATCGCCTTTCATTCAAAAAGTCATCATACATACATCTCGCCACCATAGCAAAGCAACTATTCCTGTCTTAGAGATCTATCTTTTTACATTCGTGGTAGGATGGCCAAGTAATTTTGACCCTTGGACAGCACATGAGCTGGCACTCTCCAAACTTTCACACCATAACCAGAGTAAGGAATTTCAGCCACGACAAATTTTAAGTGCACCTTCTTACGCAGACACGCCGATTGTTCGGCCAGGATCAAACTCACTACCTTTAGCTTTCCAACCAGTCTTTAGCGACTGCACCACCATTGCGTTTCAGCAATTCATCAGCAATGGATTTATGAGAGATCGCGAGTTTAACTAATTCTTGGATCTTGACAGATCCAACACCCAGGACAAGCTAACGTTCGGAGCTAAGCTAAGTTTACGGATTCATCAACAAGCAATGGATTTATGAGAGATGGTGACTTTAACTAATTCTTGGATCTTGACAGATCCAACACCCAGGACAAAGTAACGTTCGGAGCTAAGCTAAGTTTACGGATTCATCAACAAGCAATGGATTTATGAGAGATGGTGACTTTAACTAATTCTTGGATCTTGACAGATCCAACACCCAGGACAAGCTAACGTTCGGAGCTAAGCTAAGTTTACGGATTCATCAACAGCAGCAATGGATTTATGAGAGATTGCGACTTTAACCAAGTCTTGGATCTTGACAGTCTCAGGAACTATACGACTGATTTATCTCTATTGTATTTTGCCATGTAAATTGTATTCTTTTAAATGAGGTAAAAATTGTATACCTTACAGTCCAAACTTTATTCGACTAGTATTAAATAAAACAGAAAAAAATAATAAATATTTTCTAAAAGTTATTTTTTACATGAAATTATCTTTGGATAAACGAATTTTATAATTGTGGGCAAAAATTTTTAAATTCGCTTAAAAAGTTTTCGAGATACCGCGAAATGGGTAAAAAAATTTTTTTAATAAGAAGGGGTCCAAAATTTGAATCGCTCTCCTGACCAAACTATTGCACACATATTTCCCAGATTGCACAAAACGCATATTTTCCAGATTGCGGCCACTCCCTATATTTCGGGTGTCAGAAATCCGAATCCGCCGAAAAAAAGGCATGTTTATAATAGGAAGTATGTTTCTGTAGCTGATTTCGTAGCTTAAAATATCATCTGCACAAATTACTGCGCATGTTTGAGATCACCCTTTTGAACCATTAAGATAGAGTAATAAGTAACCATTAAGATAGAGTAAAAACGTGAAGATCATTACATCAAATGTTCAGGAAAATTCGTTTTTTAATTTGCGCACTTTACACCAAATTCTGATTAAATTGGTTGAGAAATGCAGATTTGTGTATTTATTATAATATGCTGCGCAATCAGGTTATATTATAGATTTGCTTTACAATGCAGACACGTCCATTATAATTTTGAGACTTTGCTGTATTTTATTTGACTTTATAACCGGTGTTGAACAGCCGGTCTAATTCTCAATTTACGATTACCAATGTTCTACTCTGTAACCTTACAATTTCATACCAACCCAGAAGACAAGGTAACTTTCGGAACATGTACTGGGAGAAATTTGCTTTAATGGAGGACTTTTTAGATGGAACTACCCCAGATTTGTGTTACATGGAGTTGAAAACCACAAAACCTCCCTCGGTGAGCTCGATAGCTAGTGGATTCTAACCCATGATCCGTCTACCACGATGGGTGTTTCACTTCTGCACTGTGGTCGGTGCGAGCCTTAGGCAGAATTCATGAGTCTTTACTTTATCAAAATGAAAAAAAAAGCAATAAAAAAGGATGATAAACTCAGGTAAATACCTTAATTAATAGATGTTGTAATCTGTCGGTCAATTTTGGAGCTTTTTTTGCGGTTCGAGGAAAACCAATACCTCCTAGAAAAGAGTAGGCCTCTGCACGGGTTACCATAAATATCCTTTAGTAGTCCAAACGTAATGACATATTTCGTATTTTCAACCACTGCGCAGCTTAATACCCCGAACTTAATGACATCTTTCTTATTTTTTATCAACTGCGCAGTTAACTTCGTCACATCGGACTACTAATTTGATCCGTGCTGAGGCCTTCCTTATTCTAGGAAAACGCGGTTGTAATTCACATGTTCTTAAAATTAGGCAGAAGTGAAAGTTTTACCTCTAAACAATAGCTTTAAAACTTTCCAGCTGATAACAAATGAAGAAATCTTGATTTTCGTATGGATAAAGTGGATCATACCATGTGATTTATTTTTGTCCATTGAGAATACATAACTCGGTTACCATTTTATTCTGATTTTCTTGCTTATGGACTTGTATTTAGTAAAATAATTTTTACTAATAAAGGAAAATGTAGAGTTATGAAAATGTTATTGACATGAAGTTACAGCGAAACATTTTATCATCTGCGAAGAAATAAAAACGAAAATAACAGGAAACTTTTTCGCGTTTGAACTTGATCTAACTTGAGGATGAAAAAAAAACTGAGAAAAACACAAAACTATCTAAATTCTCAATAAAAGATTCATAACACTTACATGAACACTTTTTAAATACAAATGAATTCTTAATATATTTTAAGACGAAAACTCTCAAACAACTATATTATGCTGAAGTTATTTATATATTTACACTTAAGATCGTTTGCAATTTTTTAGCACGAAACTTAAACAAAAGTGTTTTTAAAAGAATTAGACGACTTGTAAATAAATATTCAAACAACATATTCTATTTATTCATGAAATATTCATCTTTAACTCAGTCTATTCAAATGACGATTTAAGCTAATTGTACCCATTGGGAATTGTTGCACTCCATAAGTTTGCATAGCCGTTGGCATTTTTAAGCTTAAGATGTCGGTGAAAAGTGACAGGCTGACGATGGCAAACCTATTTGGCGAATGTTTCTAAACCACAATATCAAACTAATCTCCTCTCTTCATTGCTAAATTATGAATCAATATTAAATGGTTTTAAAGCGATATAAATGATGCCCGCGTTCATGGATTCATAGCTTAGTTAGGTTACACTACATAGGTTCCTAACCTTTTGGATCACTACCTATTTAACATAGTAAAAAAATTTCAACGCTTCCTTGAAGACAAAAAAATTTCTTTCTTCTTTTTTAAAATTGTTTAATATTTTTGATATTATACACTGTTAATTTATTGAAAATTCCATTGAATTTATAAGTAAAACTGTATTTTATGAAAATAATCAAAGAGTCAAAGAATTAAGTTTTTGTGTAAAAAAGAAATCTAATATATTACTTCCAATTTAAATTATATAATCAACTAAATATTATTATTTTAAAACTTGTAAAACTTCTTTATCTACTTCTACTCTAATATTCTTATATAGGAAAGAGGGGAAAATGCAGACATGGGACCAATGTAGACATATGGAATATTTCTACCATTAAACACTCAAAAATTCTCTATAATTTTAGCCAGATTGGCAAAACTGTGTTACAATTTTATATATAGTTAGTAAACCAAACAATAGAATGCTAAATAGCAAATTAAAAAACAAGGTTTTTTAATGGAAAAGTAACTTTTTAATTATTCTTCGACTTAAACTTTGTGACTATTTTAATTCATTGTTTCTAAAAATAAGAGATACTATAATATGAATAAATATCTAAATACATAATTTTTGATGTACTTTAACGAATAATGACCTTAAAAGGATAAATGACGACACAGGACAAGTATGGACAGGTTAATATCAACTGTTTTTAATGGTAGTGAATTTATATTGTGCTAGCAAGAATTTCCTATGTTTATTTAGATAAATGTAGTATATCAAAGTAGCTCTATAGTTTGGAAATCTAGTAACCGTCAGTTCTCGCACAGATATATTTTCTTTTCAATACACTATACAGTGGAAGCAATAAATGTATTAAATGATACAATTTGTTTTCTATTCATTACACTGTCAGAAATTTTTGTTGGTTAACATGGTTTATTAACAATTTATTTATTCGTTATTTTACCTCACTCAACCAAAATAGTCAAATAACCATAAAAATGATGGTATTTAAACTATTAATTGCGAGAAAAATTCTTTATTGACTGTTTACGTCGAATGCGGTTAAACAACCAGAACGCAACCAGAATTCAACCAGAGCTAATCTGTCATTCTAATGACTAGCAGAAAGAGGTTCGAATTTCAGCGTTGACACCACAATATTTCTTCCATTCATTCAACACACAAAGAGTTTCCTGTGTCCTGCACTTCTTCATTGCTGACCCTGGAATATTGGAATAAGAAACTTTTATTCACTCAAATAGATGTCAGCACCATAAAGCTGCTTAATATAAAAGATCTCATGAGAGATGGCATCACCAGATAAATTAATTACGCCACATTCCATGCTTCATTTGACCAAATGCAACACAAACTCCAATGCTCATTATCTAACGAAAAGCCTATAATAATCCAACTAAAATGGCTAGTTAAATATTTATCTTGCGGTTAAATAATTTCAGTTTTAAGCGATTTCAAAATTGTAAAGGAAAAAAATTTTCGTAAGCGTAAACTTTTCGGTTGACAGATTTCTGCCGGCAATTTTACTGCAATTTTAAAAGGAAAATTCTGATAGTGTATCATTATGAGATTTTCTTTCACAACAGCTTAAGCCCAGTTAAACTCTAGAATCATTAATCGTAAATATTTTAATAAAAAAATTAACGCGGGCTACTCTACAGCCTACAAAAATGCAAGTACAAAGTTGAATTTGACACACGCTAAAAATGCAATTCATATTCATGGTTCTTAAATTTTAATTTTTTTTTTTTTTTTTTTTTTTTTTTTTTTTTTTTTNCCTTTTTTTTTTTTTTTTTTTTACAAATTCTATTCCAATTTTGTTTGAAATTCATTGCAGTTTTAATTATTTTTCCACAATTTTTTCTCACTTATTTTACTTCAAACAATGTCTATCTGATCATTTCTGTAGAAATTTTTTTTTATCTCACCACTTCTCTTTTCTTATTCTCTAACCACTTCGAGATCTTTACTTTATAAGCTTGCACTTGAGTTGATATCGAAAGAAACAAAAAAGAGAGAAATTAGGTGTTGACACTGATCTATAATAAAAATCCTTATATTTTTTAATTCATGAGCGATAACAACCATTGTTGAGCTGTATTTATTATATAGGCCATGTTAACGCGTAAAATTACTTCCCATTTATTTCTTCTTATAATATCACAGATTCTGTTCTCGTTAAGTTTAATTTATTTTAAATATAGTTAATACTTTTTAAAATCCAGGGTTTGTTTAATTTCGTTAGTGTTAACATATTGACAAAATGTTCATTCATAAAATTATAATATTTAGTAATATTTTAATAAAATACGTTTTGTGTCAGTGAAAAATATCAACTTTTAAGAAGATAAGAATGCTGTACGTGAAACAATTACGGAAGTTGGGGAGCGAAGCTTTGTGCACAATAAAAATCTATCCCTCTATAAGTTTCTGCATTAATAATCATTTATATGCATATTTATTCAATACAAAACAAAAAAATAATTTAATGGGTACTCAGTTTTTTTATAAATATATCATTTGTTTGTTGCCATTCATCCCGTAGAAACCCCTATAGCCCCTTGAATGATTTCAGTGCCTACGTTAGGAACTTATGGGCTGGACGGTTTTCTTCAAAATTTTACATCCTAAAAGGCAGTTGCTAGTTGTTATTTTCGGAAATTTTGATAATTCTTCCCGTTGTTTTTATTCTAGCTCGTTTTTATCCTTCAAAGATATAGCCTATATCAGAGCTCGAAAAACCACCCGTTCTCGGCGGTCAAAAATTCCCTGCGGACAACAAATATCTCGAATCCGGCTTCCGCCCAGACGGCCATTTTCCCGTTAATATTCGTGATACATTTTAAATTTTTGTTATCTTACAAGAGTCTAGCGCCTCACTTCTAAAATGACCCTCTAATCTAGAAATACAGCAACATATTGCGCTTGGTGGAATTGATGTTTTCTCTGTCTGGGAGTACTGCAGTGGTTGAAAGAGGCTTTTCAGCAATGAGCTTACAAAAAAACACATTACGTACTGGTCTTAAACAAGAAGCGTTAAACGCAATTATGAACATCCACCTAAATGGAAAACCCCTTTCAGATTTCTGTGCAGAAACCTCTGTAAATCATTGGCTTGATTGTGGAACTGGCAAACGTCATATTTGATTCATTTAAAAAACGCAGTACCCTCGGATAAATTGACATTCCAGATAACTTGACCTTTGTCATTTAAATTATTTCATAAAAGAAATAAATTATTTCATAAAAGAAATACTAGGTTTTACTATTAGTAACCTAGTATTTGTAATCCTAGTAACTACTAATTCATTGGGCAATTTATATAAATGGTTGTAATAAATAAGAGAAAATTATATTTTTATTTATTTAGAAGCGACGGGTTAGTTTCAAAGGAGGACGGGTACATTGTTGGACAAGCCGTCCTCGGGGACGGGTAAAATTTCCGACTTTCTTCGAATCCTGGCCTATATATTTCTACTGTATTCATTTTCCCGTGGAGAAAAATAAATTGCGACATGGACATGGAACATGGAAAGTCACGCAGAGAATCTATATTTCCCGTAGTTTCTTAATTTTGTAGTTGGCAGCGAAATTACGGTCTCATCTGAATAACAGCCTTTTTTCATGAAAAGCTATCAGTTTATAGAGTAGTGATAGTGGATTTCGAGTAAAAGGTTTAAGGAGTAAAGTATTAAAAAAAAAGATAAAAGAAAGTCAGCTTCTGCTTGTTAATTAAAGAAGTTAATTAACATGCGGAACATTTATTATGGTTATTATCCCGTAAAAGCATTTTATTATAGGAGTTCAGTACCTCGTATGCTAATACTTGTGTCTTAGTTTTCATTATATTAGAATCGTCTGAAACCATTAACGAAGAAAAAAATGCTGGTAAAATTACCGTACTGTTTAGTAATGACATTTCTGGCAAAAAAATATTAATAAAACCAAACTTGGTTAATGAAACCAAAATATGCGATATTTGAATCACTGAATTAATTTTTCCATTCATATGGAAACGGTGCGCAAAAAATTCTGTTTTTCAAAGTTATTACTGTTATTACGAAACATTTAGAAAAAATGCAAAACTGAAAAGCAGATTTAAAACATAAATGTTTTTAATTCCTAGCTCTAGGGTATCATGATAAGATTACCAAATTCTGCACATTTACCAAATTTTGTCACATATCATGAATTTTACTAAAATCATTACCAAAGAGCCTCTTTAAAAATTACCGAATTTTTTTGTGTTCCGATAGATCGAAACACAGTAAATTTTACCATATTTTTCATCTTTATATGACCATACTTTTTTTTCTCAGTGTTTGAAAAAAAATTTAAAGCTCTGTATTAAAACATTTTAGTAAGTACAATTGTAAGAATAAAATGTTGACTGTCTCAAACGAAAGATACACTGACACTATTATGACGTTAAAATTGTTTCTGTATTCCAAAAAAAAGGAAGAAAAAGTTTATTTTGTTGATAGACTATTAAATTTCTTGCTAAGCATTGGATTCTACTAAAAATTTCGCAAACGAATTTTAAATACAATTATATTTTTGTGCTTATGAAGAAAAGTTTTCCATGGTTAATCATAAATGAACGCAAACTTGTCAGAGTTAAGCATGTAAATAAAAATAGCATAGCTCGATACAACTGACAAAATTTTGATGGGGAATTCGAAGAAAACTTTACCAAGTGTGGAATCTGATCAGCTGTCATTTTCGTTCAGAGAAAGGAGAGATGAAGAGAGTATGATAGCAATTCGCTTGCTAAGAAAATGGAGCTATGATTCTAAATAGCGAGCACAGAGCAAAGTTCTGAAGTTGCGAAATGAACGAATGATACAAATATTTAATGAACATACACCGAAGAGCCATTACATTATGACCACCCTCCATCTATAACAATGGGCTCGCCCAGGTTTTAATGGTTTCTCGCCCAGAAACAATCATGGGGCACATTAGGACCCATAATCCTTATAGAACAATCCCTGACGTCTGCAAGCTACTTGAACATAGTTGCAGACCAGTTTCACCCATTCATGGCAACAGCTATTCCTACGGGTGATGGTGTTTACCAACAGGAAAATGCACCATGTCATAAGGGTCGAATCGTCGAGGAACATTCCAGTGACTTTCAAGTCATGTCTTGGCCCCCAAATTCACCTGACCTTAATCCAATAGAGCATTTGTGGTCCGACTTGGAAAACCAAATTCATGCTGCCGCGCTACCCCCTCGCAAGGTGAGGGAATTGCAGAACCAGTTGGTGAGCGCTTGATACCAGATACCTCAGACTACCTATCAGCACCTTGTGGAATCAATTCGGGTGCTAGCAGTTTTGAGGACTACAGGTGGTCCTACATGTTATTAGCAGGGTGGTCATAATGTAATGGCTCTTCGGTATTTGATACGAATATTGCATACGAATAAAAATACATTGTTCTTTAATAAATCTTTCATAAAAATTTGCCAAAAGAGTTTAAACGTAATTGAATATAAAGTATTCCACACATTTTAATTTAAAATAAGAAATAAAAATGTTTCTAACAATAATACATAAAAATCCTTTGATCATGATAACTATTTTACGCATTCTCATTGGGCAAGAAAATAGCATGGCATGATTTTTATTGCTCAGAAAAAGGTTAATATATTTTCGACTGTCATCAGCATAAAATTAATAAAATTTAATAATATTTACTAGCATATTATCTATATTTCCCTTATTTATAGGCATTTACCGGTAATATTTATTGAAGTTATACTTCTTATGCGACTTCCAACAAGGTTGCGTTAAACGTTTAACGCTACATTTTTATTGGCCGGGAAATCACGTGGTAGGATCCAGTTTTCCCTCATTCATTTCCATATTGTTTTGGTTCTCACTAGCATAAAAATAATAAAAGTCATAAAAGTATTGTTTTTCTATAAATATTTTTTTAGTTTGTTTTGATACACATATAATTTAATAGGGTAGTATTTTTTATTTTCAAATTTAGTGGATAACAATTGTAAAAAATGAGTGAAAACAATCCCACGGACAATGCGACGGATTTAAGGTTATGTCAAGGTACGTCTCTTGTGAATATCAATTGATTGTTAGGTTTTCTCTTCTGAAATTACATTATGACGCATTCACATACATTATTAATACAAATACATTTTCCAGGGCGAGACGATGAGGCAACCACAAGAACTTCCACTGGTTCAAGAGGTCCACGAGGGAAAAATGCACAATAATACCGTGATTACAGAGCACGGAAGCGAGCGGAGTAGGAAAAAGAGTCGTTGAATAGAACTAGTGATCCTTCTACGACTGCTGATTCTTCTACAATTAACGTTCCAGGTTGCGAAGTTTAACTTCTTCCGCGCGGAGGGACTCCACGCACTATTTTTTTTTTTTGTCCTATTCTACCTATTATTATTTTCTGTTTTAAGTAAGTTTTCAATTTAGGTTGTAATCCAGAATTAAAGGTTTAAAAATATAAGTTTTACTCATTTATTTTATTTTAAAGTAATCTTATGATATTATATTACCTTATTATACGACATTTAGTAATTAAGATAAATACTCAACATTTTGCAGTTTTTATACGGTAAATAAGTTGCAATTCTTTTTAAAAGTTATTTTCACTTTTAAAATGAATTTTACTTAAAACTGTGATTCATTAACACATGCAATCAAAGTAATCATTTCAAATTAACTATTTAAAACTCGAAATCACCATTAAAAATTAAATTTAAGTATTATCGTTAAATAATATTTTTGTTCTTCGCATTTAACCTAATATTAAATACTAATTTCAAAAACCAACTAGTGGATGATAACTAAGCAACATGTTCGGATTTAAATTTTATCCCAAATGGATAAAGGTTTAATTCTTTGGAACTAATTCTGTATTTGTATTATACTTGGGAACTGGTTGTAATTTTTATTTTTTTGGAGCAATCTGTTTAAGGGAATAAGAATGACGGAGAATCAAAAAGATTGATGAGAAAACCAAGCCAGGACCACAGCTTTCGAGTTTTAAGAAGACAGAAAAGAACAAATATATATAAATAAATCAAAATCAAAATAAAAATAAAAAAGGAAGAAAATGCAGTTCAATTGTAAAATTGCAAAAATATTGTATGTTAGTTTAATAAATTTATTGCTTTCAATATCGGAAATTCTCTAAATAAATTTAAATAAGTAGTTCTCGAGAACTGTCACAAGATATACTCGGAATATTAGTAGAGCATTTAGAATCCATAATACAGCAATGGAACGATTCAGCGTTGTTAAGAGGGAGTTATATATTAAGACTCAGCGTTGTTAAGAGGGAGTTTATATTAAGATCAAATTTAGTTTCTGACATAGTCCAAATTTAAATATTGGGGGGGAAATTAATCCTAAAAGAATACGTAGCTTAACCCTTTTTACTAATAAGTATTTCCTATGTTTAACGCAATTCATTCTAGGGTAAGGGGTGCCTTAATCTGTTTTTCGTTATTACTTCCTATGGAACAAAATGGATTACAAATTGTGAGAACTGATTTGTAATCGATTACATTTTATATTTAAACGTAGAAATTATGAGTCTTATATTTCAGGATTACCAGTTAAAGCTTTTTTTGAAATTTAAGCTATCTTTTGTTCTCAGCTATTTCCTTTTAAGGTAATATAATTCAAGTCTTATTACATTTTAAGATTAACAGTTTAAGCCCCTTATGAAATTCTCGACAATTTCTTTTCGAGATAATATATGGTATAATTGTTTACCCTTCATTACTTGTTTTAGAACTATAGAGTTATGTAAAACTTAGAAAACTGTGCAGTAAAATGTTTGTATTTATTGTTTAAATGCAGGAATTTTAATCTTGTCGATTTTGAAATTAGAAGTTTAGACCTCCTTTTCAGTAAGAAAATGGTGAATAGGGAGAAGGATTTTTATTTGGTTTCTGTTATTAGATCTTTTTGAGCTAAAGCAACTAAAGATGGCTGAGCAGTGTATGGATTGTATATTGTATTTGATATTTAAATGTGTAAATTATGCTTAGAATATTTTAGGTTAAGTTGTTTATTCACACTAGAAAGACATAGGGTCCTGTGTGACCCCTCTTGTTTTTAGCTATGCAGTAAAAGGACTGGATTTAATATTTAACTATATAAATTGAATCTGTTATATAGTTTTGGTTTGAAAGTTTAAATCTTGTTTAATGTGAATGTTTTCGAAGAAATTTTTTTCAGGTTGAAGGTCTCATATATATTTTTAAAACATGTCATCTATATTTTAAAACTGAGTGTTAAAAGGATTGTATTTAATATTTAAATCCATAAAATGTTGCTTTCCTCTTTTGGGAATAGTAATTTAAGCCTCTTTTGCTGTAAAATTATTAATTTGCTTTCTACACTTTTATTTTACGGTGGAAAGTAATATATGTTGTAGTATATGTTGTAATATGTAGAAGTAATAGTAGTAGTAGTATTTGTAAAAATGTTCACCAGTCTTCATCATTTTTGTTTTAGGATAATAGAGCGAGCCCTATAACGCAGGTCGATTTTCTAAATAATTTGTCAAAAAAACAAAAATGTTACAAAATTTTTGCAAACACATAATGTAATGCATATTTATGTCTGAGTGTTATAGAAAAGAAAGACTAAAAAACAGGATTTGACATCCTTTCATTGTGGAACATTGAAAAATAAAGCTAATTGTTCTATTTATTGTAAAAGAGTTTAGAGAACCATATTTATTTTTAAGAATTAAATGAAATTTAAAAACTATGATATATGTTATGTCTAATACAGCTTACGTTAATTGTCTAATACGTGCGAGCAAGAATTGCGAAGTCTGAGTCGGAAAAATTTGTTCAACTGGAACTACTTAAAAGTTAAAAGTTACTATAGGCTATTAGAGGAAACAAATATAAAAAATAAAAAAAAATAGTTGCAAATAGTATGTGAACAAAATATTTCTCAAATGAATATTATGACAATGACATAAATCATAACTTATTTCGAATCTAATTTATTACATTTGAATGATTTTTATATTGTGTTTGATAAAACTATTGAAAAATTAAATAAATTTCAAAAATAAATTTATTTAACTCAGTTGAAAAGTGAATTTAAAAGACATGTAATTGTAAGTGATGCATGTCTATTATCATATTTGACATAGTTTTTTATACATAGAATATTTTCTAAAGAATCTTCTTGTCATAAAATATTTACAAATATGCTATTGTAAGATATCAATGTCTAGTTCCTTTCTAATAATGGTTCAGCACAATTTCCATAATTTGAATGTTATGTTATGCATGTTTTGTTATGTTACAACGAATTTTTAAATTTTGAAGCTATTTTTCAAAGAGAAAACTTTATATTCCTCAAAAATTTAAGTGAGGAGTTAAATAATGTGCTTTGTCCCTTCTGATATTTAGACATACGTGAAGACAAAGTCAAGTAAAATTGGTAATTTTAGAGAAAAACAAAAGCTATTCTTTCTCTACTTTGCAGCTATACACCAAATAGGAAACTTTATTTTGTTCCGAAATCAAATTAAACTGGTGATTAGCGTGCCTTTTAGCATTTGGAAAAGTAAAGTGTAAAGTAGAAGAAATATTTTATTTCCAATTGTCACTCTATTTTCCGGGTAGAAAACTTTATTTTCTTCCAAATTTTTACGAGGGGACGGACAAAGTGCTTTGCCCCTTCTGAAATTTTGACGTGCGGGAAAACTAAAGTCAAGTAAAATCGGTTATAAAAAAAGTTTCATCTTTTAAGCTATTTTCCAAGTAGAAAACTTTATTTTCTTTTGATATTAAAGTGAGGGGCAAAAATGTGCTTTGCCTCTTCAGAAATTCAGACATTCGCAAAAATAAATTCCAGTAAAATTGGTAAATTTAAAAAGATAAAAAACATTTTTTTTTTAAAAAAACAAACATTGAAGTTATTTTCTAAATAGAAAACTTTATTTCCCCCTAAGTAAAAAGTGACTCTCTGCTTCTCATCTTCTGCAATTTAAGCATTATCAGAATAAAATTAAGTAAAGTTGTTAATTAAAAAAAGAAAAAAAGTTTTTTTTTTAATCTTCGAAGCTATTTTCTAAATAGAAAAACTTTATTTCCTTCTGATATTAAAGTAAAGGGGGTCAAAAATGCTTCGTATCTTCTGAAATTTAGGCATAAAATCAAGAAAAATTGGTATTTTTTTAAAAAAAATCTTTGAAGCTATTTTCCATATTTTCCAAAAAGAAAATTTTATTTTCTTCCTACGCTGTTAGAAATTAATTTACTGAACAAAAAATTTAACACATTAGTTTTAAAACATAGAATTTAAACTTTTTTAGTAGATATTACTAAAACTAATTTAATGTCACATGTTACCCTGATCCAAAATCTTAATGGGGAAAATTATGAGAAATTTATATTTTAGTTATAAAGGTAAATGAAGTATGGTATGTTATTCCTCCTTTATAATAAAATTTGTAGATAGAGAGTAATCGGTCTTTCTCATTTTGCTATTACTATTTTTCATAATTTGTTTGTATTTTTTTTTAAAGTATAATAATTTTTAAGCATTTTTATTTGCAAAACATTTTTGTTCTTCAAAAATGTGCATGTAGCTACAGAGATAAAACTTATCAAGTTCTTTTTCCCTTCGTATTTTTTACTTACTTTATTGTATGACAATTATTCTTAAAAGAATGTAGGGTTGTACTTTTAAGCCAAATCATGATTTTTGAATTATAGATGTATGGAGTACGAAAGTTTTATAAGAATTTTAAAGTGGTTGAACATAATATATTGTGAGTCTCAGATTTATATAGGGCTCTTTTTTTTCTTACTTTTTTAAGTTGAAGATTTAATTTATAAGTGCATTATTTCCAGAAAAGATAATATTGATGAATTATTGTTTTGAAATATTAAATTTTTGAAAAAAATAACTTTTCCATTTCTCTTAAAGTGATTACCGTTTTAGAAAGAAAAAAAAATATTTGTAGCTAATTAAATTTTTCCTTACAATCATGACATATATTCTTTCAAATCAAAACTTTTGAGCAATGCCGTTGTTTAAGCTCAAATTTAAAAGCTTAAAATATAGGGCTACATCTAAATTACTAAAAACATCTTATTTTTAAACTTTATATTAAAGTAAAATTTCTTTATCAACCCAATATCAATGAAAATAATGCTGACTTTGAAATAACTAATTTCATTTTATGTATTTAATAACTTCATTTTTAAATAATTCAAATACTTTAATTTTATATTCTGTATTACGATAAATTATTTAAATCAGAGCAGATTTTCAATTGTAAAACTGCAACTTTATTCAATTATTATCTATTTATTACGTTGTTGATCGAAATAACTTTGTTTAATTTTCTTTAACGGTTATATTATATTTACATAATAGTTATTTTACAATAAACAATTGCAGTGTGATGATTACAAAAACCATAGAGAGAACTAGTTTATGAAATACATTGCAACTTCAAATTTAATCCAGGTTTAGCCCTTCCTTTACATGCATCATATATAATTGAATTAAATATAAGCTTACCTCCAAATGAATGTAACTCTTTTAAGGTGTTTTTTGAACTAATTCAAAAACTCAATTTTAAAATAATTAAATAAATAAATTATTTTCAAAAAAAGGTTTCATGATTCAAATATTGGAAAAAATATTATTAATAATAAATAAAACGTGAATAAAAGGAAAATACAAAAATATACGCAAAAAAATGGTCTACAAAGTTAAAATAAAACTGTATTTAAAAAAATATACTAAAGGCTCTAAGGACAACCAAAAAAAATTTGCTCAAAATTTGAGCTCATCACAGTAAGTTTCTTGACAGAATGTCGAGAAAGTGCTTGATTTGAGAGCCAGCCTTAAAGTTAGAAATGTGGTGTAACTACCACTATAAATATTAAATACCAATTCACTAGTATATAACACATGTTAACTTGATTTTATCATGAGGTACCTTTTGATAGCTGAAGGTTGTCATAGTCGATTTATAATTCCCCACATTGGTGACCTACAGACGTGATAAAAAATTCTCAATATTGATGGATAAATCCACATTTAACAGTTGATTTGTTTAAAAAAAAAAATATACTACTCGGAAAAAAAAAAAAACAAGAAATCCGGTGAAGTAAATAAAGTCTCCCGGTTAATAAATAATAATGAGCGAAATGCTAGAAAAAAAATAATAATAGCGAAAAGCTATAAAAAAAAATGATGGGAAAAAATAGCGAAAAGCTATAAAATAATAATAAAAAAAAAAAAAATAACGAGCGAAATGCTTGAAAGAAAAAAATGAAAAAATATAATGAGCAAAAATTGAAGTTAATAAATAAACAGCATTAATCAACTAGTGGTAATTGTTCATCGAATCCTATCACAGATAAAATTCTGGAAGGGGAGTAATGTGGTGTAACGACCACTATAAATATTAAATACCAATTCACTAGTATATAACACATGTTAACTTGATTTTATCATGAGGTACCTTTTGATAGCTGAAGGTTGACATAGTCGATTTATAATTCCCCACAGAACCACTCAGAGCACCCTCCATTCACTGGTTACATCTTATTTCAGTCCTAAAAAGGCGCCCCTAAAATTCTAGGAAATTTTCCATGTGAGGCATTTATAACCAAATTTAATTTAAAAATATCTTTTCCTTTACCCTATAGATATTCCCACATCCCACACTGTCCCTTAAAAATGAAGACCCATTCCGAAGCTATCAAGATAAATATAGATAAAGCAGAGTATTTTGAAGCTGTGAAAATTTTCCCATCGTAAAAAAGGAATTGGCTTGGTATACCACAAGTAGGAATACTTCGGTATCGTTCAGAGGGAAGAACAAATATTTTATATTTTTGAACGAGGAAGAGGTTCACATCGATGTCGTTAAAATGTTGTTTTTTACCAAATAAAGGAAATAAAAAAAACTTGAGACTAGTTTTTTAATGAGTAGTTTGAGAAAATATTAAAAAATATCATTAACAATTGAGGGGTGTTTAATCGCTCGTGATGTGTGAAAAATTGAGAAAACGTGAGAAAAACTCGCCAATCAGGTTCTCGTTCGCATCTCCGAATAAGCACCTGATTTTTTTGTTTCAGTAGGAATGGCCATTTCAGATTCCACAAAATTGGCAGTTTAGTAAGAATAAGGTATTTGCAGAATTATTTGTTGCTGTATTCCAGTTATGAAAGTTTAACTGTCTCCAGATTCAACCGTTTAGTAAATATAAACAAACTAATAAACCTTAAAACGATGTCTGAATCAATTGCAAAAATTGGACTGTATTTTGACGATTTAAATAAAATTTGTGTTTTAGATCCTGAAGCTAGTCAAAAAACTAATGCTTTGAAAGAAGAATGTAAAGAATATGTTAGCAGTAAGTGAATTTTTGAAATATACATATGTTCTGCTTTATTGATTATTACAACACTCTGATGATTTAATGTTAAATTTATTGGTTATTTTTGGTATAGAATTTAATAAGCAAACGACACATCAGTATTAAAAAAATGCTAATGAATTAAAGGTAATTGGTTGATTTGTAAAACTTGTGGCATAATTTTAAGAGATTGAAAAAGTAGGCCTTTACATCTCTGAGTCATTATACAGGGCTGCCAACTTTTAATCCCGTTTCAGGAAAAAAAATTTCTGCTGGTAACTAAGTCTATGTTTAAACCCCCACTTATTTCCGTATCGTAATCTGTCACACCAAAATAAAACATTACAGAAGGTAACCAAATTAAAGGTATAAGGGTGTTGATTGCTGCTGCGAAAAAAAAAGAGACAAATTTTGGTGACAACTGGGCAGTGACATACGAGAAACTAAAAAGATTGCAAAATTAATATAAGTTATGGTTAGGTCATAGAAAAGATTTCCTCTTAGATTGGGTATTATAATTTGGAACTTTTACTGTACAATAAAATTTTTCATATTCTTTTTATTTAAATTTCTTATATTATGTGTGTCTGAGTAACTGAACGGTAAAAATCATTGCCCTGGTGAAGTAGAGTTTCTATCCTTCGATATGGAGTATATATATGCGGTTTAAGCTTTACAAGCGAACATTTACATTTTGATTCAACTGCTATTGACAAAGTTCGTCTTTCGGAATCAGTTAAGAAACTATCACTGCTAGTTGAAAATTCTACTATTAATTCTATTCGTCAAATATAGCTAAATAACTAATGCAGAAGGTAATTTTCATAGTTCTAAAAGTAAATATCAAGATTTAAAAGCTAATTATCAAAGAAAAAATTGCAAATGGTGTCCCGTACAGCCACTAATATCCCAGGGATATCCAAAGATGTCTGTTACTTATGATGTCTGTCTTTCGGAATCAGTTAAGAAACTATCACTGCTAGTTGAAAATTCTACTATTAATTCTATTTGTCAAATATAGCAAAATAACTAACGCACAAAGTAATTTTCATAGTTCTAAAAGTAAATATCAAGATTTAAAAGCTAATTATCAAAGAAAAAATTGCAAATGGTGTCCCGTACAGCCACTAATATCTCAGGGATATCCAAAGATGTCTGTTACTTTACCAACTATCCAGTGGATATGTTACAAACTTCTTACAGATATCTAAATACATCTAAATCTATGGATTTAGTCATTTTGGATATCTCTGAGATATCATCTATGGATAGCTGGAGAATACAGTTATTTGGATGTTATAAAGATATCTAGACATATAAATGTCCTATATATGGATATTTTGTTCATCTCTTGGATTTTTACTATTGATATGTTTTAGACATGGATATTTGGATGTTTATAGAATATCTGAGAGGTGTTTCAAATTATATTTAATATCCTATGCAGATCCAGTTTTGGGATATTTTAGAGATTTAAGACATTGATTAGATTCGACCGATTTACTAGTTAAAAATGTATAAATCGTTAAATGATTTCTTGACATTAATAAAGAACAATCATTATTTTTATTTTCAATTTAGATCCACTAATATTTTAATTTGTGACCACAATTATTTTTTTATTTACATTCCAGTGTAAACAAACTGCAGACCCACATTGTCGCGTTGTGGCAATGGTTTTATTTCATTAAAGTTTGAGTGTTTTTTTCCCCATAAGTATGTGTGTTATGAAATGTTAAGTTGTTATAACTCCATTTCTTATTAAATATTTTAAATCAAATACTATTCTTAAATTGGTACTCTTGGATATTAAAAAATTAAATTTCAGCGTGTGTCATCAACTACTAAACTTCATAATTGGGATTTACGTATAACAATTTTACTCCAAAGAATATAAAATGCTTTTAACTATGATTCCAGTATTAAATGTGATTCAAGAACTGTAACATAGCAAGTTTGCATCAATTTTAAAATAGTGTGAGATATAGTAAAAACATTAAACAGTTGTCTGATGTAGACTATAACTATTGACTGTAATTCTATTTCTCTTCAAAAATTTATTTCATACGCTTGTATATTACGTTGAATTGATAAATTTTTACCTGTTTATGAAAAGAAATCTTTGTGACAAAATTTAGAATGTGTCACTTAAGAGAATTGATACTTGACGGGCTTGGCTTACTCAAAATAGAATGGAAAGAGTAGTTGCAAATGTAAACAAATGCCTAGTTTCAACAACCAATCAGAATCGAGATACCCACACTACATCACGTGTATCCCGTTAAATGTGATCGTACGTGATGTTAGATCATGCTCATCTATTTAATTAATAGACCAAAGATACATAAATGCATATTCTGCCCTTTTTTATACCTAGGGAGAACTCTGTTTATATCATTGTGTAAATTCTCTTATCATAGCTTTTTCATAGTTTTTAGATGCTTAAATTTTTTGTGGTTATTTTATTTACTACCAATATTTAAATGTCCATCATAAACTATTGTACTAGTACTTTTAATTTGTGCAGCCACCTCAAAAGATCTGGAATAAATATATGCCAGAATGTATACAGGTACAGTTGTTTGTTTTCTACTCAGGCATATTTAAAGAGAACATAATTTGTGATGTTCGAATGTAATTTGTTAAGTATTTTCCAATCTTGGAAAATAATTTCGTAACATCAGTTATATATGAATGAAAAGTTATAATGTACAATTTCTTTCGTAGTATTTGCGAAATTTATTTTTTAGATAAAGATAAATAAAAATAATTTAAATTCGCTATTTTTAAAAATATTTTTATAAAAATGATTTCAACGTTGATTTTTTGTTCATGTTTATTCTGGATAGATTATTAATATAATGTGTCTTTATTTTATTAATATAGTCTCATTAATTACTTTCGAACATTTGAAAATTGCTGTTCTACTTTTCCCTTCTTTTAATTATTGGTTCTCAATGTATCATTTAAAAATTAACTTACTAATAAAAGTTACTTTTATCCATTTAGAAATATCTGAGTTTCAAACTGTTGTTAATGGATTTCTTCAAATATCTGACAGTTTGGCTACTGAAGTTGAAAAATCAAAACTTAAAGTAAGTAGTTAATTTTGATGTTAAAATAAGCAGTGCCCAAAAATATTTTTAACATTATGAAGACTTGTCTACTCTCAATCTATAGACCTAAGTTTCGGGTATTTGTATCCAGTCTTAGGATCTCAGAGTATTTTCTCATGCTTTTCAACTTATCAGTGTATGAATAGAAAGTTCCTTGAACAAATTGCATACCGTCTTCAAAATTATCCTCAAGATCGCTCATGTGAGCAATTTTTTAGTGCTTTACTGTGCTATGGCATATTAGAACAGATTTTAAGTTCCGGAAACCCTTTTGAGACCTGTAAATTCCAGAATCTAACCCAGTCCAAGTTAGGGGTAGTAATTACAAATAAGCTGTTACAGGATTCTTAAAATTGGAATAAAGGGTGAAAGCGCATGCGGGGAGGAAAACCCATAAAGAGAAGTTTATTTGATAAATGAAGAAATTTTCTTAAAAAGTAAAAAATATGTGGAGATTTGGTGATTATGCAGACATTTATAAATTAAGTGCTTTGAATTTTACTGGCTGCTAAAAGTTGATTTAGGTAATGTTTAGTTAATGTAGAAAATATCAACTAATAATAGTCGCAAAATTTTTATTTAAAAATAACGTTTGGAAATAATTTCGTTATCTTATCTGTATTTTACTGGTAAGAGATATTTATGTAATGTCAACATATTAAATAACTTTTTTAACAAATTTGTATTATGTACCCTACCATTTTGGAAACTAAATAAATTTCAATTTTACACATTTTTATTTATAATTATTTTTATAACAGATTTTGGTTTGTGATTTCGAACACCTAAATTTTGGCTTTTTGACAGTAATTGCCAAAACAAAAAGGTGGTTTAATGTCAAAATGTTTACAGTCAAATGTACTTTTATTTACAATTATTTCATAACAGCTGAGGGTTATTTTTTACCACCAAATTTAGTGTTTTCAAAAACCATGTCAAAAAGGGGTTTTTGATTTTTGGTATTATGGTTAAAATGGGATAAAACCGTCAATTGTGAAAAACGTGTTAACTCTGCAATAAATACACAATTTTTTCTACAAAAGCTTCTAATACTTATAGTAAATTTATTAATTTTAAATCCTTACTCTTTTATTACTGTTTGTGTGCTTACATTTTAATATCATTATTTAACTGTCATGCCATTATGGGCATTACATATTTCATTCTATGTAACATCTGTGAGATACTTTTATTGTTGTTTTCCATCTTGTTGACAGGCTATAGGCTCAAGGAATTTATTGAAATCGATTACTAAGCAAAGAGAAGCACAACAACAACAGTTGCAAGCATTAATTATAGAGAAAAAACTACAATTGGAGAGGTAAGTGATTTAAAATTTGAAAAAAAGCGTTTAGGATGCAAAAATTTTTTCACATCTAATTTTATCCTCCATTGTTTCAGATTAAAAGTACAACACGAATCTTTAAAGAAGGAAGAAATGGAGCAAAATGAATTAATAGAACAATTTTTACTGCAAAAGTAATTAAAATAAAAATGTTTTATTAAAATATATTTTGTTGTAAATATATATATACATATCTTAATATATCATGCACTTTCCTTGTACTGACTGTGATATAAAACATCATTTCTAGAACATGTTAGCAACACAAATAAAGAGTTATCACAATTATATTTGGCATTTTTTTTATAAAAGAAAATACATTCAAATTACATCAAAAAATTGCACCATGCTAATGTAGTGATTTTATACATTATATATTTTCTACATTAAATTCCATAATACATTACTTTGATAAAAACAAAAAAATATTCTAAGAAATAAACAGAAGATTTTTTTTAAAAATTTAATAATCATTATAGAGGTAGTCAGTCAATTTAACCAAATGTATATCTTGTAGATTATCAGGGGCCCAATATGGAAAAAATTGACTATCAGGCAATCAAAATATTAGAAAAAATAAATAACAAGAAAAAAATACATGTATTTATTCATAGCTTTAAAAAACTACAGTAAATAATGTTCATTCAGAGTGTTCTATAAATATTGGTGCACTTCCATATTATACACTTATTGTTTGTGTCATTTAGAACTTTGGTTTAATAAAAAACATTGCAAATGACAGTAATAATTAAATTGTTTCCTGCTGATATGCAATCAGATATTTGTTTTATCAGTTCCAAGGTTCATGTTCAAAATGAAAATTTTTTCCGTGACCTTTTCCAGGGTCCATGACCCTGAACTTATAAGGGAGGCTCACCTTGCCTGTCCTTTGATCCCGATATCCTTGCCCTTTTGATTATTAACCAGAGTTAGGATTTATTTTGAAAAGTATTATTTTTTTTTCAAGACACTGCAAAGAACGAAAAGTATTTAAAGTCTAAAAATGATCTGTACAATTGTTTAGCAATAAGTATTACACAGTAAGTTTTCGATTATCATCAGTGTGGTTCTAGGACAAAATTTCCTCCAGAAAAATCAATTCTTTTTTCACTTTAAGATGCTCTCTTCTATAATTTTTTCTTCTGAGATTATATCCTCATAATATTTTATCCTTTGGCTACAGAAGATCTTAACTGAACACTCTGAAGTTTTCTGTATTTTTTTTATATATAGTAATGATAAATTTGTTTTCCAATACAAACAAAACAGTCTTTTAGTGTCAAAAAATAAATTCATTCAATAGAATAACTTGCGAATAATTCATAAATTTATATATTTATGACTGCCAGTGGGAAGGCAACCACAAATGAGTGAACTTTGTAACCACATGACCTATTTTAAGAGCTGGAATTTGCCCATGTTTGTTGTAATCAAGGGGGAGAAAAAGTAAAGAAGTCTCAGAAAAAACTCAAACACATAAGTTGCTTAAAGAAAATCTAGTGAGCTAAATTTCTTAATTTTTAGATTTTGTGGCAAAACAAATACAAAGCACATAATTTTTTTCTGGAATCATTGTCATTCAAGATTTTTATTTAAGTAGCAGGTAAAGAGAATTAATTTAACGAAAGATTTTCCAAGCACAAAATCTTAATTACTCAGTAAAAAAACTATCAACTAAATCTTGGTTATTAAAAATGATTTTTTAAGTATTAACAGTTCAAAAGTCTGCATCCTGTATAGGACAGTAAGCAATACTGCCAATAATTGGACGATTAGACAGTCCATGATATCTGCACCTCAATAATTTAGCTGATGCCTTTGGTTGTCTCTCTCTAGTGAAAATTCCTTTCTTGTTTCCTACAACCCTGTTTATTTCTGAAAAGATAATTAAACATAAAGATAAATTTCTTTAAAAAAATTATATATGAAATTAAATTGGAATGATAAGATATAGGGTGCCACTCTTCAGTCTTAAGAACTGAAATCAGCCTTGAGAAAAATCTATAGACTAAATCCCATCAATTAATATCTCTGTCCCATTAGTTTTTTTTAAATTAATTTTTTTTTCATTAGGGATATAACATATTTTTTGTTAAAAAATCATTTTAATAATTTTTTTAACAACTATTGCAAAAGGATCAAGTAATGATATCACACTGCAATAAAAGAATGGTGCATTATTTATCCTCCTTATTAATTGCTTTGCCAGCCTCGCTAAATCTTATCCTTAAAGTCTTGACAAATGGGATTTTATGGATTGGATGAAAATTGAACTTTATCTGCTTGTCTGAACAATTTCTATTGCTGATTCTAAATCTCCTTGAGTTTGAATCCACCCTAACATATTGACATGCTGGCCAAAGTTTAATCAAGATTATTTTATTAAAAAAAAATAAATACAAATAAAGACAAAAAATAAATAATGGTGAAGTGAAAAATAGAGATATGAGGTTTCAGGAAAAAAATTAGTGATTCTGTGACAGGTGTAAAAAGATATGCACGGTTAGCTGTTATTTTTGTTTTGTTTTTTAAAAAAAAATAGTTATTTTTATAAACAAAAAACTTCTGACTGATTGTAATATGGAGGCTATCATCAAGGAAAGGTAAATTTTGGTGTCAGTGAGCTTTACATTTCTGAAAATTCCAGCAAACAACACTAGACTGTGTTAATTGGTCAAAAAATAAGTCCAGTCTTAAAATTTTTTAGAGTGACACCCATAGATATAAAATATATAAACTAACTTGTGACAAAATTAATTCAATAACATTATGACATTGCTGTTTTTTCCCCTTAACTTTTACCCCTAACACTAATGAAAACAATTAAGTTTCATTAATGTTAGCAGCTCTTAATTTCCACAAACATTTAAAGCAATATTATTTTTAAAAGTAACATTAGCTTTTTGGAGGAATTAAAAAAATTGATCCAGAAGGAAAGTTCGAGATGCATATAGAAGGTGTAATAAAATGAAATATCTTCAATAGATTGCTAAGAAAAATCACATTTTAAAGGGTAAAAGTCACATTCTATAAAAATGGTAAGATTATTAATTTTTGTACAAGATAAGTTGCATATAAACAATTGGAAAAATTTGTAGATAATCCATATTTGTTTGATCTTTTCTAAAGGTAAAAATTAAGATAAACAAGCAAACCCTTATCTCTTGGAACTAATGAGTATAATAAATGTGGTTGGGTTTATTGTCACAGAACTGTTTTGATTATTTATTCTTATCCACCTTATTATTTCATCAAGATTTTGATTTTTGTATTTATCTTTAAAAACATAATCAATAATTTACTTCTACTTTGTATCTGAAACTGCATCAACTAAAGAAATATTATCTGGAAAAAGAAAATAATTCTATGTTTTCATTGAATATTGCACTGAATATTTGATTTATCATATAGACATTACTTGTGTAGCAGGACAAATAAATAGCAAAGATGATATATAAATATAGATGTACAGTGCATGAAATAAAAAAAAAATGGAACAGCCTGAATAACTTTTGATCTAATGATCACATTTTCCCATACCAGGACTCAATCTTAATGATTCAAGGGCCCAAACTCAAATATGCTAATTAATTAGGGTAAGCTATATTTTAAGTTTGAAAATCAGACACTAAATAAGAATTCTTTTTTACCCTACTGATTTTGAATTTTTAACTATCAAATTTGAAGGGTAGTCGCAATCAGGAAAATATTGTCATAATAGTTTTTTCAGAAGTGGGTTTTAAAGTTTGGATTCCTGAGTGTTAATTTTACTCTTTTACGTATTTCGTCTTATCTCAAGAAATTTTTACACCAAATTAATTTTTTTTAACTCGAATTAAGAAATATTTGCACACAATTATGGCATTCCTTTATCCAAAGATAATTTCATACAAAAAATAATTTTTAAATTTATTTATTTTGAAATATTTTATTTAATAATGGTTGATAAAAATTTTAAATTGTGAGGTATAAGTTTTTTTCCTTTGAAAGAATGTAATTTAAAATGGCAAAATTCAAAACTTGAATACAATAGTTCAAAAAGTTTTAGAATTCTAAAATTTTGAAACAGTTGTACTTTCAAATTTATTTCTCAAGAACTATTTGACCAATTTCTTTCAAATTTTGAATTTATCATATAAAATTAAATTCTTTAAAATGATGTAAAAAATTATATACTTTCGAGTACAAAATTATTTTATTCATTATTAAATAAAATAAACTATTAAAATCATTAAACATATCTTAAAGAACAAAAAAAAAAAAAAACAGTTTTACAACTTAATTGCAATACTAAAGCAAATGATATTCTCTATTGTAATAAGTAAAAACTACAAAATTAAAATTAATATCTTTTTGTTTTCAAAGAAATTTATCTTTGGTATGATAAATAAAACTAATTAAAAGTCGAGCTAATTAGTGTGATGTTAAGAAAATTAAGTAAACGAAATATTTTCAAATAATGTACCCAGTTTTTTACTTAGAAATGTAAATATTTATTTTCATTTTAGTATCTTGAGAAAAATATTCAAAGAGAAAACAAGCAAAGCTCTTTAAAACAATTTATTTGTACTATTCCTTGAAAAAAACTTAAATTATATTAATTAAAAATAATACTAATATTAAAAACTGGTTAATTAAAAAATTAAATTATATTCAAATCAAAGTTATTGTTTGAGTAAAGTGAAAAAGAACGAACATTAAGAATATCATTTTACAAGAGATTTAAATATAAATTTATCTCAATTACTCGGTTGCCTTTTGCCGACAATAGATATATTAATCCATTGCTTCTTTTAAAATTATAAATGCGACAATGGATGCCCATTAACTGACTTTAATTTGAATCCAACCATCAGTTCTTGTAATCAACAGATTTTGGCCATCTTGTGTTAAAATGATTCTGTTAAATCATTATGAACATTACTAGTTTATTCAGTTTTGAATTATTGCATTAGCTCTTTTAAATAGTTAATTAAATTTTCATTACAACTTTAAATAGTTCTCTTTTTTTGTAACTTTATGCAATTTATTTTGCTTCCTGATAGAAAATATGTCTTATCTTTGGTATGTTTGGGGATTTAGCTATTTGATCTGAATGATTTATTTTCTTTGTGAAACATACGCATTTAAACTTCAGTGCTTAATCGTTAAAGGGGGCCATAAAAATGCCAATGCTATTATTGACACCAGTGTTGCTTATTTAATTGTGGTATTGTCTATGTAGGTAATAGATACCGAATATAGTAATATTCGGATAATGCTGCAGTAATAACTTTTAACGACCACCTTTAAGGGATAAGTACTGAAACTTTTACATGATGTAGGAACATAAGTACATATTCTAGAACAATTAACTTACGTTGTAGGGTTAGGAAGTCAGCAAAATTCCATATATGTTCTCCGATGAAAAAATCTTGAGATTTTAAAACATCAAATGCTTTGTGGTGATGCATCATAAGTTCAGTTTGATAATCTTCTGTGAAAATGAACGGTGGATCCTTAAAAAAGAAAAACATTAAATTAATTTCTCTTAAACATGATGGTGAATTTTGGATCTTTGAAAGTGTCTTAAAATTAAAATTTCAAAGACATGACGATAAGAGGTGGTGCAATAAAAAAATTAATGTAAACCATTTTAAAAAAAATTATAAGTCTTACACAATTTATTTTTTTAAGATCAATACAATTAATATGTAATATTTTTTCCTTTATTCCTGTCTCCTTTGATTTCGTTAGGGTCGATTATTTTAATTTAATTTAAATAACAGATTTAACAAATTATTTTAAAAGTGCATTCTTTTTCATATATATAACAGTGCATTTTTAAACTTAGGCTATTAAACTCTGCACTCATTCTTAATGAACAAAGCATAAATTTAGAGATGTATTAATTTTAATGTGATGAATCAGTGAGTCTTCAACAAGCATAAATTTTTGTGCTTTGCAACTCTTTATTGGGCCAATTTTTTAAAGTAATGATTCGTTAAAATAAAATATTTTTAGAATTGTGATTGATTTATAAAATAAATTCGATTAGCTTATCACCTGAAATTAATCCATTTTCAAATTAAAATTGAAAATTGCAGATTAAAATTATGCACTATACATAGAAAAAAATAATACAGTCCAAATCCACTCTCAGGGTTGTCACGGAAAAGAAAAATAGTTGCTTTAAGTAGCCTAAAACATGAAAATAGTTGCCAAAAACTATGAAAATAGTTACTAAAATAATAACGAAAAATTTTCAATAATGTGACTAAAATTTTATTAAATGACTTAATTGTCATATACCGTGATTTATTTAGTCAAGTTAGTAGCAAATATGATAATTTTTATATATACAATAGTGTTCCATCACTAAGTTTTTACATCAAAAAAATTAGCATAATTGCAGAAAATTAAATACTTTCAATTACTTCCTTTTTATCAATANATGAATCCAGAGACATTAAAGTTAGGCAAAAAGCAATTACTCAAATTTGAAATGTACACATCGTAATATGGAATCAAAATTATTTTTTAATTATTTTTTTTAAATCACGCAGAATTTCGCAACAATAACCATTGAAAAGACCGTTATCTAGACCGATCAATAACCGTTGATCTAGAAACCGAATAGACTTACAATGGAATGTGTGCAAATTGAGCACATTAAAAAGTGATGACTCAAATAAATGAGCAATTCAAAATGTTCTACTTCTAAAGAAAAAATTTATTGTGATCAGAAGCTCGGGAGGTTGCCGGTTGTTAACCTAATTTATGCTAAAATCATCGCTAGGAGTACTTAAGTCCCCTAATAGTTTCTTTTTCCTTAAAATAATTGCTTTTTTAGTCTTTCCCATCAAAAAAGCTGCCATACTTGATTTAGGCCAAAAATAGTCGCATTTTAGTTGCCTGTGGCGACCCTGGCTCTAGATTTACAGTTCATAATTAATGGTTGAATTTCTTTTTTAAAAATTGAAACAAGTTAGATTTTATTAGATTTACAACATAGATTAAAACTATGCATTAAACATAATAAGCGACAGTAAGGTCCCATTCCAAACTAATTTTGCAGTTAATATATAATGATTTACCTAAATTCAATTAAAACAAGCACCTAATAATTTATTTGATTAAAACTATGCACAGACATAGATTAAAACTATTATCTCCAACTCCACACTAAGTTTTTCAGTTTATAATTAATGAATAAATATTCAATTCTGAATTAAAATAAGTTATATTTTATCAGATTACAAAGGGATATTAAAACTATAAACAAACTAAATTTTTTGTTGATAAATCAGGATTAAATCTTTTATATTTAATTTAAACGCCATATAGTTTATTATAGCACAAATTTTTAAAACAATAAATTATACTTTGTTATAATGCAATCATTGATTAAAAATATGCATTAAGAATAGAAGAAAAGCAACAAGGATCAACATTAAACTAAATTAGTAGTTGATAATTCTAATTTCAACAAGCTAAATTTAATATATATATTTCAAATTTTTCAGACACATTAAACTTTATCATATTACAAACATAGATTAAAACTATACATTAAAAATAGAAGAAAATCAATAAGATTGAACACCAAACAAAATTTTCAGTGTGTGATTCAGGAATAAATCTCCAATATTTGATTTAAACAAGCTATATTTCATTCTGTTATTAATATAAATTGTAACTAGGGGCTGAAGATAGAAATTACAGAAAATAGGTACAGATCTCTTAAAACCTTTCTTGGAGTTATAGTTCAATTTTTTCCTATAAGAAAAATTGCAATTTTTGAATATATTAAGCTTAAAACTATTTTTCATCACTCTAGAGCCTTATTATTTTCTCTTTTACTTTCAATTTATAATTCAAATTATAATAGGTATATTCTTTTACTTTCAATTTATAATTTTTTCCATTTACTTTTCTAACAGTATGAAACTTATTAGAAAAAAAAATCTAGTGAATAAGAAAAGCAATATCAGTGCTTCTCTATATTTCTTCATTTTCTCTCTCATAACAATTTAAAACAAAAGTTAACACAAGATTATCACACATACATATACATATTGTAGTGACACAACTAGCAGAACATAGGACATAAGTTCTATAATTTATTTCAAACCTTAATACATAAATCCACAAAAAGAAAGAAAAAACAAACTGTCTCTCGTTAAACAAAATCAGAAGAGGAAAAAAAAAACATAATAGATCATGCTTAACTCTATCAAGATATCTAACAATAGCCCAAGACATTTTTTTAAGAAATTCTGCTCTGAGCTCTGTTTTGTTAAAATAGGCTTGTCGCGTTACAATTTCTTCATATAAATTAGTTTTTAAAAAATTTAGTATTTTGTGTAATTTAAAATATGTTTAGTAAAATATTTAATAATTACTGTATGTAATCCTGCTACAGTATCAGCACCATACTCAGACATCATTATAGGCTTTTTGTAAACTTTGAAAGCATTGGTCATAAAATTAATGAGCAAAGGCTCTATAACATCCAATGCTCCAACATCACTGTACCAACCATAGTAATGATTCAGCATAACAAAATCTAAATATTTTCCCTAAATTATAAAAATTATATCAAATAGAATATTGATATATAAAAGGATTAGAGAATTATAATCTAATTGAAATAGAGTAATAAATAGAAGTAGAATAAAAGAGACATGATTGCATGCATTCAAGCGAGAGCTTCTCTGTGAATTACTGTTTAACAAAACAAAAGTGCTTAACAATGCAAAAATATAAAAATTATGTCAAAGAGAATAATAATACAATATTTTCTCATAATCATGAGTAAAGACTGTATAATTCAACTTTATTCAAAAATACTTTCATTGATTAAATAAAATGCATGTAATTGGCTTCATATTTTCAACATTGAATTGTGTATTGAGAATAAATTGATTTGATATACATAAATTTCTAAAATTAGTTCATATAAGAAAAGGGAATGAACATTACATGTTTTTATACCTTAGGAAATAGAGCATTTCTTTTTCTAACAAAGCGTTAATGAAATTTTATAGAAAAGCACAGTCAAATTGACAAGAATTCAGTCAGAAATTTCAGTCTTTGGACTCTTTTTTGCATAATATATATATTAAGAAAGTTCTTTTAAAAAATAGTTATATTTTTTTGAAGTATCTATTTATTAAATAAGTGAACTTTTCAAACATCAAACAATAAGTGATATAAAATACATTTTTACATTCAGAATAAATGTTTCCTGCATAATTTTAGACTCGTTATTAAAAAATAATAAAAGCATTTTAATGTTTTAACTTTAGTTTACAGTTAACCAAAACTTTTGAAAACAGTAATATTATTAAATATTGCAGAGTTTTAATTACATTTAAAATTACCTACAGCTTTATCAGAGTGGTAATCAGCATTTATAGCAGCTGTTACTGGGCGAGTAGGATCTAGTTCTTTTACATGTGCCACTACTTCACTGAAAAAAAAATTAATATGATTGTAATTATAATTAACATAATAAAAAAATACAAAATGATGGAGTCTAAAAATATACATTTACACTGTTACTTATTTAGACTGTTACTCTGATAAGATCTGTAACAGTAAATAGTGAATTAATAAATTATCTAAACGATGAACAGTGAATTAAATAAATGATTTAAATGATACCTAAAGTACTTGTCAGCTTCTTTCTTTGAAGATTGTGGTTCATTGGCAACAGACCATGCAAAGACAGATGGGTGATTTTTGTCTCTATGGATAAGTTCACTCAATATTGCTTTGTGTTGTTTCAGTAGATTGTCACCAAAGGATCTAATCATTGACATAAAATATAATGGTCATTCAAACATAATATAGATAACCTCATAGGCACTACATTATAACTATAAGTTTGAAAATGTTTAACTCTTGCATTTTACAAAGAATCTAAAAGATATTAATTTATTTGATGAGTTATAATTTTAATGAGAAATTGTTTGCAATTTCATTTTCATCATTTTAAGGTAAATTCAAATTTCTTTTTCATTGTTTTAAAATAGTTCATGTTTTTTTCTTAATTTTTTTTAACTAATATTTTAAAAAAAAGCAGTTGTTTATATTGAATTCATTGAATTTTACATTTAAATCTGTATGGAAAACTGAATTTCGTGCCACTAGAATTTGAAAAAGAGAAAATTTCTAGCTGTATTTGTTGCTGCACATTTGGCAAAATTTCTACCATTCTTTACAAATTTTTTCACCTAAATTAATTTTTTTAACAATTAAACAATTTAAATAGACTTTTTTATGCATATTTTTGACAAGCCTAAGAAACTATTTGTTAAAAATAACTCAGCCTGCATCACAAATGACACTTCAGAAAAGATATGCTTACGATAATGCTACTGCAGGTGATTCATCAATGACCACTATGCCCTGTTCATCTGCCATATTCATCACTTCTTCAGCATAAGGATAATGAGATGTTCTAAAAGAATTGGCTCCAATCCACTTGATCAGATTAAAATCTTTAACTATAATTGGCAAATCCAGGCCTTTTCCACGAATCTAGAAATATATAGTTCTTTACTCAGATTTCATTTAATACATTTTATGAATTCATAAAAATATATATTTTTTTAAAAATAAATTTTATCAAATATGGGATTAAAATGTCATAAAAAATTAAAATTAGTAAAGTTTTAATATATATACATTATAGACAGACTACAGTATTCTAATTTTTCTTTCAGCTTCTATTCTAATATTTTAATTTTATAACTTTAATTCTAATTTTTCTTTCAGATAAGTAAATTAAACGGCTTGGATAATACTTATTCTAGGAATTATATTGTTTTTTAAGTGAGAGATGTAGGCAGAATTCTAGGTGTAAAGCTATTATAACAGTAACCTTTTAGCATCTGCTATTCAATAATTAAAACAATGCTTATTTTGTAAGAAATCTCTACTCTAGGCCCAAAACTTCAATATTTAAAAAAGGAAAAAGGTTTGCATTTGTTTTAACGTTATTGTTTTAATCTTATCCCCCTTATTCGAATTTGCAACAACTTTATTTTTTTTCTATTTTTGACAAAACTTTGAATTATTAATGTTCAAAATTGTATACTGTACATTTATTTATGGTCAATAGAGCTATAGCCGGATTTTATCAGATGTGTTTCTTCTATATGTTGTAGATTACCATGAAAGATTACTTGCTTCCCAGAAGAAATCATACTGCATTTATCAATGCTTATTAAGGCATAGTAGCAAGGAAAAAAAAGCATTTTGAAAAAGAATAACTTTCTTCTTAATTTTGCGTGAATTTAGAGGATTAACCCCATGCTGCCTGGAAGAGCACACAAATCATTAATTGAATAATGAGAGTTTAACAAATGTGACAACATTAGATCCTGCCTGGAAGGGGACAAAACAAGATAACAAGTTGGAGAAAACATTTACATGATCTAACACTACTCAATAAACAGACATAAATACAAAATGTACATTATAATTACCTAGCAGTATTGTTTTAACAATTTACTCTGTACATAAAGCAATATAAAAGAGATTAGAGGTCAATTATAAGATTATTAATTTAATATTACTTTATGCAAAATATATAACACTACAAAATATATACAACATCATTAGGTGATATAATCGAGCACATTAAGTAATAATTATAATGTAAAAAACAGAAATGAAAATGTAAAGAAAAAACAGAACAAAACATAAAAGGAAATCTACAAAGCTAGAAGGACATTCAAATGAACTTATATAAATTGTAAAATTTTCAAGAATGATCTAAAATATTTCTGTAATAAGATTACAGATTACAAAATAAGAAAACAGAAGTGCAAATTGAGGGATTTTGTTTCATAGCGCATTCTTATTGCAGTACTGAATCACATGACATTTGTTGGTTCGAAAATGGATGTGTGGAAGGTAATGTTATGCTGGATAATTTAAAGAAGTTTATAATTAATAAGGTTAATATTTAATTATACAATTTAAATGATTTTAGAAAATTAACTTTCATTTAAAAAAAAGAGACAGAAAGAAACATGAATTGCCTGTTTTGCACAGATTTTTAGTCACGGATTTGCCTGAAATGGATTTGCACATGGTAAAAATTATATAAATTAACAAAGAATTGTTTAGTAAATTTATTTACAATAACATACAATTAACTCAATGGTTTTATATAGAATTCAATTAATTTACTTAATTAATTACTTAATTTCATTGTTTTTTTTATCAAATTTTGAAAGAGTTAGTCTATTTGTTTTTTGTATAAATAAATACAGTGCAGAACCTCTTATCCTGAAACCGGAAAAACAGATAACCGGAATGAAATTCTGAACCGGAAATTAATTTTCTTCAATTAAATAAAATTTTTTCCTGCAAGATTTTGAGCCACTTTTGTTATTTAGAGCGTATGGCGTATCGAGTTGATGAAAGAACTGATTTAGAGGACGGATCAAAAGCCGTTTGTAGACGAATCTCACATAAGCACAAATAGCTTATATATGTTATTAATGTTAATAATAACATTAATAACATATATAAGCCTGTATATAATTTTCATTTCATAATTTCTTTCCTTATTTAAACTTAAGTGTATTATTTATAACTTTTTATTATTTTTAAAACTAATTTCAAAATAATTTTTTAGTTTCGTTTCATAAACATTAAAAAAACGGCATTTTGTAGCGATTCAGAAAACCGGAAAAATCAGTTATCCGGAATCGCGATGGTCCCGATCGTTCCAGATAATCAGTTCTCTGCTGTATTACTAAATATTCTTTTAATTCTATTCATTTGATTAAAAATAGTATTTGAACATATGTTCTTAGGAACATTAGAATTCCAAGTAATCAGTTTTTTATATTAAAATTAAAAACATTTATTTTATATCGTATAAATCAACAGAGCAGATATTTTTTTTTATAATAAACAAATTCAAAAAATCAAAATTAATATTATCATCATGGTTACGAAGCAAGATTAATCCCTTCGGGTAAATATTATTTAATAAAATGGCATAATATAGAAAATTAAATCATCAATAAATCTAAAAACAAGTTTAATATTAAGAGTATAATTTTTTTAATAAATGTGCAAAAATGGGGAGATGAAAAATTAGATTCTTGTGATATTCCATAAATTTGAAGAAAAATATCTTTCCATTGTATATATAATTATTAAAAAGAAAAAAATTAATCAGAATTTCCCAATAATCAAACTTGCAATTAAGGATATTTTTAAAGTCATAGAAATAATTCAAAAGGACATCTTTTAGTTTAGAAAGGTAAATGTTATTGAAAATATCCTGGAAAACAAAAGTCACAATAGAATTAATTTTTTTCTGTTTAATAAATTCAAAATTCGGTTGATTATTAGAGATAATCCAAGAAAAACCTTCTTTAATAATATTGTTAATAATTTAAATAGTGCCAGGTTTAGTTAGGTAAGCATTAGACCCACATGTGACTGTTCTAAATTTTATAGGAATTTTATGAAATTTAGGACTGATAAATAAGTTAGGAAATTATATATTGCTAATTTTAAGTTTTAACCTCTATACTTGACATTATATNATATATAATATATATAAAATTTGCACAGTATAGCACTCGCATATTAAAAAATACTTACATTAGAATCCTCATGTTTACCAAATCCCATGAAATAAAAAGGTTTCCCATTCACTAAAAAGTTTGTTTTTGTGACATTTACAGTGCGGATTCCAAATGGCTGATTATAAATATCTTCAACATTCTTCCAAGCAACTCTGACCTATCATAAGTAAACATTTTTAGTAAATAACTAAAATAAAAACAGTTTTTATTAGTAATTACTTTGAAATAGACCTTTATACATGAAACATTTAAATAACTTCACATAAATGTAGAAAATACTACATTATTGAGACATTTTCAAATTACTATAATATGCTTGGGATTGGGAGTATAAAAGGGAAGTTATGAAATATACTGGGAATAAATAGGTTTGAAAATTTATTAAAGCTTATCTCACACATAATAGTTTCAGTACAGAATATTTTCATTTCAACTTAATTCACTTTTCATTTGATAAATATAAAAAAAAATTAATGTAAATTATCATGTCTGTCTAGAATCAACCATAAAACAAATATCAAATTTTACAAAAAATACTTTTACAACATATACAATTAGTTGAATGCCCAGAAAAAAATTCTGACACGAGTAGAATACATTGCTATTTAAATATTATTCAATTAGGTATTAAAATTAAGGAATGAACAAGAAGTGTTAAGACAAACATCTATTCATTTAAAAAATATAGACTAGAAAAAGCTTTAAGGAATGATTACAAGACTACTCCATGATTTTTTTTAAAAAATAAGAACTTGCATACCTTGTAATATTATGATGTTTGGTCTCAGCAAACGTTTTGCAAAATTTAAATCAGTTTAAAGAAAATTAAATTACAACTCAGCACACTTAAAAGTTTAAAATTAAGTAATTTATTACATATTTTCTAACTTTTCTCACATTTTACAAAATTTCCAGTATATTATTTAATAACACTATTAAATATTAATGTTAATCAATAAAAATTATAATGATTTTTATTTAAGAAATATTTTTCCTTTTGAAGTAATTTAAAATCTTTTTGTAGGGTAATTCTACCGTTGTTTCACTACTACCCTATTTCAAAAATCAATTCACATTGCTTCTCAAAAAGACTGAGTTCTAAATTAAAATTAGTTGCTACTTTTGAAGCACATTCATTTACTGTTCCTAATGTCTGGAACACTTCAAAGAGTTTAATTTTAAAGTGTTTTGTATATTTAATATTTAACTTCTAAAAATCATAAAATGATAAAATCATACTCTGCATTTTTTGAGTACTTATACATAAATAAGATTACATGACTGAAATAAATAAGTAGGTATGGTGAATAATTATTTAAATCAAACGATATTTCAAATTAATTCATAGATCTATTTCTGAAAACACTATTCAACAAAACCACACCTCATGCTACCAGATGGCATTTTTGTTTAAAAAAATATATTTTCTCTATTCATTTAATCATACGTCAAATTTCCTTAGGTTTACGCCAAATTAGTTCCTTAAAAAAATAATACTCTTCTACATAATTATATACACAAATATTTATAATTGAACAATATTTGGGGACTAAAGTAGTTATGAAATGTTTACAATGAGTCAAGTTTTGAAATTGCACCATTTTTGCCATAATCAATTAGTTTTTAAGAATCTTTTATCATTATCAGTCCCTTTTTCAACATTGTCAATTCAGTTAATGTAAAGAAAGAAAAAGTCATTGTTAATGTAAAGAAAAAAAATCAATTAAAGTTACGGTCTAGTATTATTTCTTAATTAAATTAGAAATATTTAAAAAATATCAGCTGAACATAAGATATACCTTAAAATAAGAGGAAGAAAAATGGATGGTAGCAGAATTCGCTAAGATAATTTTATTTAGTATTTCTGTATTGCTAAGTAAATAATGCATGGAATGACATTATAAAACTATTGTTCTATGTTTTACTGCTTAACAAAAACACAGAAAGTTAAATAAAATTATCTCTCTGATTTATTTTACTACTACCATCCAAATCTTCCCATTGCTTATTCCAAAAATGAAAAACGACGCAAGATTATAACAGAAAATATAAAATCTAACATTATATACAACCATCAAAACCATTTTAAAACAATATTACGGCGAACGCAAGATAATATTAGTTTGTGCAGCGATCTTTTTCTATTTTTCTAATATTTGAAGGTTATGCAAAATAACGTTCGATTTTCTGATGTTATCTAATATTAGGTGCTACATAGGTAATAAATAGCTATATGAAGACATACATAGGTAATAAATGGATATAGCTATAAGAAAATAAATTTTTATTTTTATATTTATTTCATAATATGTTTTATAAATAATGTGAAAAAAAGAAACTTTAACGCTCTTGTCTGTTAACCTTACTATAACAGCTTAAAATTTTCAGGACAAAATTAGAACATCATTTGACAAAATTTTAGCTGATATGCATATTAATATAAAAAAATTAGTGTTATTAATTTGGAACAGTTTAATGGTTACTTACTTCTAATGTATACATATAACCAGGATCTTCATGCATGGTATAAGGCCACCATAAATTGGGATTTTTAACAGATAGGGTGTTTGAACAGCCCTTGATTGTTATAACTGGCAAAAGGTTTTGATCGAGTACTCTCACATTACAATCTGGTTCAACCGAAGTCTCAGATGTATCCACAATATATTGAACATATCCTGTAACAAAATTAAAAAGAATACAGAACAAAAATAGAAAACGGATCATAAATCTATCTAATGAGAAGTATCAAAGGGTAAAACAACAGTAATTGTAGGGACCATGGTACTGGATGGGTAGGGGGCTTTAATCCCCTCTCATTTTATAAATGAAAGGACACAGCCCTTTCTAAATAACAAATTTTTACTTAATATTTGTGTAATTAAATTTACAAATAAGTGAGCTTTAACATTTCCATGGTAAAAACTTCTACCAAATCATCCATTACTCACCACAACAGAGGAAATATACGTCTCTATTGCTGACAAATTGGAAAATTCTTGATTTTAAATTTCACAGCGAGCAAAATAATAATAATAAACAGTGAAACAGAATTTAAAAAAATACCATTACATGAGAGATAAATAATTTACAGGTAAACAATTACTTTCATTAATTTTGTTTTAATTTTGAAACAATCAAATCATGAAGCTATCACATATATATATACATATATATATGTGATAGCTTATATATATGTATATATATATGTGATATTATACATACATATACATATGTGAATATACATACATATGATATACATATACATATGTGAAGGGAGGGAGAGAACCCTCACTCTTGAGATACTTCGGCGGTCACCGAGTAATTGTAAACCTTTTACGATTTGTGGGCTGTATCTAAGTTTTCTTAAGTAAAAGCAGGTGGCAGAGTAATAAATTTTCTCATTCACAAAGAAAAGTAAAAAAGGACTGAAAAACAGAAAAATTTAAAAGTGTAAAAAATACATAGTATGCATAAAAAAAGCTAAATAAATTACATTTTCCATAATTTATGGAAACAAGAAAGAAATTTAACAAAAAATAGCAAACTTTTGAAAGTTTTCTAACTAATTGCGATGCCATAATAGGCATTATGTGTTTCCTAGCTTTTAAAGTTTATATTTTTCCATCAATTTAATTTTTTAATCATTCTTAATCTCATTTTAATTAAATAAATTATTTAATTTTTATAACATTTTATAAAAAGGCAAATATAAATATTTTATTCTCTTCTTAACGATTAATGTAACGGCTAATTTTTTTATTAAATATAAATGTAGAACTCATTAGTTCAATATCACTACTAAATCGAACATCAAAATCTATTTTTAACTTTTTATTTTTTCAGTTACTCTACCACAAAATGTTTCAGTTGCAGGGTTATATCAATTCTCACAGTCTTTTTGATGATTAAACTATAGCCAAATTATTTAAACTTTAACATTAATAACGCTGATTGTTCGTTTTTTCTATTTTATCTTTCGGTAAATCGCCAACTATGGATCTCTTCCCTTTTTCCTAACTGTCCGTTGAGAACAATTCAATTTTTTTTAAGTTTGAATACTTGGCAATAGGACTGCAGGGGGTTTCACCTCTCGCTCCGATGGCCAAAGCTTTCACAAAACTGCAATTAATTTACCTCCACCATAAAAACTGGATTGCAAATATTTTCACCATAAAATCTCTTTCCCTCTATCATATAAACTGGGACAACATTCTATCACACTAAGTTCTATCAAACAAATTTTTTTATACAATAGCATTGTTAACTATATGACAAACAATCCTCAAGCAATATTTGTAAGATAGCTGTTTTTTTTATCTAAAAAGAAGTTATTATTTTTAATTTTCTAACAATTAAAGTGTGCATTTAATAACACGTTTTTCTGAGTGAACTGTGTTTTTCAAAGTGAGCAGTAAAAGGGTTTAATATTAGCACTTTAAAACTGAAAGAGTATTTCTCATAATTCTTTAAATAGGATATTTCCCTTTTACACTTAAAGGAATCGAAATAATTATATTTGTAAAAAATTCTATGGTTTGTTTATTAATGCAGCAATGATGATAGAACGTTATATGCAAGAAAATTAAAAATAAAAAAAATAAAATCACATTAAATATTTTGAATACCTGTATTGTTTTTAATATCTGTAACTATAGTAATATCTTTGATGTAAGCAAGTGGCATTGCATATAACAAAACAGAGCGATGAATTCCTGCATAGTTAAAAAAATCAAAATTTGTTCCTTGTGTAAAGTAGCCAGGTGGATAGGGACTAAAAAAAATAAATTCATAGTACATAAATAAATTCATAGTTAATACAAAAGATTAAAGGCAATTATTGTATTTTGTGATAACTTTTTTATTAATTAAAAGGAAAGAAAAAAAACTAGATTTAAATCAAAAAGTAACTTAATAATTTAAGTATAAAAAGTAATGCAATAAAAAATATGACAAAAAATAGATAACACATTTTACACAAACAGTAATATGCTTAGAAAATTCACACATCTTCAAGTAATAATTTTTATTCTCATTTCATTCAAAGGATTTTAACATCCTGTCTTCACTTCCATTTAGAAACAATTTAAATTTTTTTTCACATTAAATTTTCTTAATTATAATTTAGCTCTATTATTGCTCAAAAAAAGCAAAAATATAGTTAAGGAATGAATGCAAACTTTTACTAAATACCTATTTACTTAAACAAATTGTTTAACAAAACTTTTTACTGATTCCTATTATTATTATATATTTTTTATATTATTATTACTTTTATCATTGATGAATTTTTATAGCATTTTTAATGAAACAAAATATANAAAAATAGTTTTTTATAAAATAATTAAATTTATGAATAAGATTTTATAAATATGATTATAAAAGTTTTAAATTTGATTAGAAATCCTTATTATTATTTAAACATTAGTAAACAAGTATTCACCTAAAATTAATTTTCAAAACTTTTAGCACTCATTATTATAATTAATAGTATTTTGATAATTTTTTAGCAATTTTTCTTTTTTTTCTCAACTGTATACGATGCAATTTTAAAAATTATGCTATTTTAAAATTTACTTTTGTGATTATATCTATTTTTTAAAAAAAATTCTATTTATTAAGTAAGTTTGTAATTTATGTGCACCAAAATGATAAAATACAATTATGTATCACATATTGAACTTAATTAAAATTAATACACTGATCATCATGTAGTGGGAGAATCAAATTTTTTGCTAGAGCTATAAGAAATTTTTTTTTAATATCATTCTTATATAAAATTGTTGTATGATATTAATTTATGCTACTTTCTTTATTATATAAGCACTAAAATTCGGCAAGATTTGAGGGTCGAGACGTGCATTTAATTTATTAGAGATAACTTTTATTTTTCGTTATGAAATTTCAGCAAAAAATAAATATAAATTTAATTTTGCGTTTCTTATAATAATTTATAAAAAAAAAACTTATTTTAACAAATAACAAAAATATTTTCTATGTCTACTTTTCATAATGATGTATTGTATAGATTCAGGTTTTTTACATATATATTTATATAAAGATGTTTTTTCAAACTTTATTTGCTTATGTATCTTTCTTTCAACAGTATTTAAATAAAGGATATTTTTAGTAGCGAAGCTGTAGCATTGTCAGGGAGTATTTTGTCATTATTAAAAGCTAATTATTATATGTAGTTCATAATGAAATGTTTTTTATTAACTCTATTTTGACTAATAAAATATTCAATGTTTATCAAACTCTGCACATATTTGTTATAAAAATACTACGAGAAATACAACAATAAACACAAAAAAGTAAATCAATTTACGTGTGCAAACTGCATATAATGAGATTACTTGAAATAATAAAAGCAAAAGGAAACGACAACAAAAATATAAAATAGTTAAGAAACAAAACTAAATAAATTATATTCAAAAGTAATTGGAAAAATTAAAAAAAAAAATTTACATTAAAAACAATAATAAATAGAAAATTAATTATTTAAATTAAACATAAATATAAAATGAGAAAAAGTAAATCAAACTAGCAGTTATCCAACATATGATTGCTCAAAACATTAAAAGCAAAATAAATAAATAAAAAAGGCAAAGCTACAAAAATATAACGAAGACCAACCAGCTTTAAAGCAACTACATGAATTTATGGTTTCAATAGAAAGTTAAACAACAACCAATGAAAAATATAATGCAAACAACTTGTGTGTGTAGAGCTTAGTAAATGAGCCATTACATTACTAATAGACCGAAACATTAGTCACTTTACTTAAACTGTAGTTTACTAAGAAACAAATAAATTATTCTTTTAATAATGAAAAATTATAACTCAATTTATTAGTTATGTTGCAGCTTCACTACTAAATATTCCAAACAACAATTCTCGTAAAAGGCAGAGTTAGTTAAAATGGTTGCAAGAAACCAGAAGATTGTTAGAGCAATAGATTGTAGAACTCTAGTTGAGAAATACGAGTTCGAAGAACTATGGTTACAAAAACTGTTGAGAATGCAGATATGCATGTCAATTTTTGTTTGAGAAATGCATGTTCTCTCAAATGCAGAACGGAACTCAAAATCATGAAAACGTGCAGCTGTTAATCATTTACAAATACAGCCATTAATCATTTATACCATACATAGCACATGAAACACTCAAAATGTTTGGCTCAATCTGATGAATAATTTTGGCTCAGAGAAACCTTATATTTTATATGCAATAATTTAAATTATATCTACAATAATTTACAGTATAAAAATGAGAAAGTGCTGCAAATGAATGGTAACAAACTAGTAATGACTAGTATAGACTTAATAATAATAATAAATAGGCATGAGTTTCTAAGAGAGATAATAAACAAAAAATTATATATTATTTATCTTGATATTTTACAGAATTAAAAAAAAATGTTGGCACAGTTGTATTAGCACAAATGTCTTTGTCCAATAAGTATTTTGTGGCAAAATTGTTTGTAATAAAGTTTGAGGTAGAAAAAAAAATAGATGAAAATTTCATTAAGAGATGTGTTTCACACATTCATATACATAATTAATAAAAAGACTAATTGTTATTGAAAAAAAATACAATATGAAATTATACCCATCATTTTTGTGCTTGAACGATTTTTGACCTTGAGGAATAGTATCAAAAGAAAGTGTATTATTTAAAGCAACTGTTATCCTGTTGAGATTTNGACTTGCCTTCGGTGCCACGGCAATAGAAATTGCAAAAGTTGATATGCTATTTTTCGTTAAATAGATTGAAAAAAGTTTTAAATAACCATAATTTTCTTTAAGGGTGGGTGAACTTTATTGTTAAATACTTTTGTTTTTTGAAGGACTGGATTATTTTCTCGAAGGAAAATAATCCAGCTACAATTTAGTTATGTTGGGAATAACGAAGGAGGACTATTTTTAAATATCATACGTTTTAAATTCCATCGGGAATTTTTCCATATTTGGTGCTTTAAATGCTACATTTACTGTAAAAGACTTTTATAGTAATTCGGTGCATTTTCTCAGTATTATTTTTCCATTGCCCACCACCACATTTCGTCAATACAGGCATCAATCAGAGGGCCAGATTTGTTGACCACTCTTTCAGGGGCACCATATTAGGTGGGCCAACGTTGCTCCCACAGCAAGGACAGATAGTACAGAGAATGAAAGAACATCCATGCCTTGCCTGGAACCCAGAACCTTTTTGATGCAAGGCCAGTTTCCTGACCCCTGCACAATTTGGTCGGCATTATAAGATTATTGACTTAATATTACTTTATACAGAATATATATCACTGTAAAATTATACAACATCATTAGGTGATATAATCACTGATTATATGAATTTAATCACTGATAAAAAATAAATAAATAAAATATACAATTTAAAAGCAAAAAGAATAAAATTTGCGCAGTATAACACACGCATATTCAAAAATACTTACGTTAGAATCTTCATGTTTACCAAATCCCATGAAATAGAAAGGTTTCCCATTCACTAAAAAGTTTGTTTTTGTGACGTTTACAGTGCGGATTCCAAATGGCTGATTATAAATATCTTCAGCATTCTTCCAAGCAACCCTAACCTATTAGAAGTAAATATGTTTAGTAAATAACTAAGAAAAGAACATTTCTCATTAGTTAATACTTTAAAATAGACCTTTATACATGAAAGGTTTAAATAAGTTCACATAAATGTAGATAATACTTTATTGAGATGTTTTCAAATAATTGCTATAATATGCTTGGGATTGGGAGTGCAAAGGGAACTTATGAAATATACTGGGAATTAATAAGTTTGAAAATTTATTGAAGCTTATTTCACACATAATAGTTTCAGTATATAATATTTTCCTTTCAACTTAATTCACTTTTCGATTGATAAATATGACAAATTTAATGTAAATTATCATGTCTATTCAGAAGCAACCATAGAACAAATGTCAAATTCAGCAATAAATACTTTTAAAAAATATACAGTTAGTTGAATGCTAAAGTCTGTACAGAAAAAAATTCTGATATTAGTGGAATACATTACTATTTAAATATTATTCAGTTAGGTATTAAAATTAAGGAATGAACATCAAGTGTTAAGACAAACATCTACTCATTACAAAAATATAGATTAAAAAATGAATGATTACTAGACTATTTCAATTTTCGACGCTTTTTTTAAAAAACAAGAACGTCCATACCTTGTAATATTATGATGTTTAGTCTAAGTAAATGTTTTACAAAATTTAAATCAGTTTAAAATTAAGTAATTTATTACTAATTTGTTTACTTTCCTTAAATATGACAAAATGTTAAATTTACTATTTTATAACATACTTAAATATTAATGCTTATCAATAAAAATTATAATGATTTTTATTTAATAAATATTTTCCGTTTGAATTTAGTCAAAATCTTTTTGTAGGGTATTTGTTACCAGTGTTCTACTACTACCCTATTTCAAAAATAAATTCTGCATTGCTTTTCAAAAAGACTGTTTGCACATAGTTGACTTCTTTGTTAAAACATATTGTCCAACTATGAAGAGGAGAGCTTAAAATTAGGTACTATTTTTATTTAGGCAGTTTGGAAAAAAAAGTGAAAATTTCCTATTGGCTTTATATAAGCTTGTTGGATGTATAAAAATTAGAAGAATTGAATTTGATATATTTTTGTATCAGAATATGCCTGAATATTCACTGCAACTAAAATGTAGACCCGAAAATTTAGATTTTCAGTTAGTAGCTAGTAACTGGCAGTCTGTAACGACTTAGCAGCCGCTTTTTTATCAAACCTATTAAGTCCGTAACCGAAATCGATAGGTCTTCTTCATTTAATAGCCACGTTTTGCAAACTTTTTTTGTTGCTTTGATTAAATTATAATTTTAAAAAATCTTATTACAAATAATTTAAGGCTATAAAAGTGTAATTCATCAATAAAAATAATATAAATATGCGTCAAAATTCAGTTAAATATGCTGACTTTTAAAGAATGTCATGTCAAAATATTTGGGGTGGCAAAATGCATTCAATGTACACATTACAACAATGTACAGTCAAATATTATACCATCAAAACCATTTTAAAATAATATTACGGAGAACTCTAGATAATAATAGTTTGTATAGTGTCTAACGTTATATAATGTTGATAAAACAGCGATCTTTTGCATCTTGCTTATAATTGAAAGCTTTGAAAAATAATGTTAGATTTTCTGATTTTATCTAATATTAGGTGCTACTTAGGTAATAAACAGCTATAGGAAAATAAATTTTAATTTTTATATTTATTGCATAAGATGTTTTATAAAAAATGTGAAAAAAAGAAACTTTTATGCTTTTGTCTGTTAACCTTACTAAAACAGCTTAAAATTTTCAGGACAACATTAGAATATCATTTGACGAAATTTTAGCTGATATGCATATCAATATCAGAAAATTAGTGTTATAAATTTGGAACAGTTTATTGATTACTTACCTCTAATGTATACATATAACCAGGATCATCATGCATAGCATAAGGCCACCATAAGTTGGGATTTTTAACAGATACTGTGTTTGAACAGCCCTTGATTGTTATAACTGGCAAAAGATTTCGATCAAGTATTCTTACATTACAATCTGGTTCAGCTGAAGTCTCAGATGTATCCACAATGTATTGAACATATCCTGTAACAAAATTAAAAATATATTAGTGATATATGATATATGATAAAAAAAATAGAAAACAGATCATAAATCTATCTAATGAGAAGCATCAAAGGGTAAAACAACAGTAGGGACTATGGAATCGGGTGTGGGGGGGTGGCTTTAGTCCCCTCACATTTTATTTGAAGGGGCACAGACATTTTAAAAATTACAATTTTTCACTAAATATTTCTGTAATTAAATTTACAATTGAAAAAAAAAGATAATTTTTGTGTTAGTTTTCTCAAAAGTTCCATTTTAAGCAAGCTTTAACATTACCATAGTAAAAACTTCTACCAAATCATCCGTTACTTATCCCCCCACAGAGGAAATATATGCCCCTATTGCTGACGAAAGGGAAAAGTCTTGGTTTTAAATTTCATAGCGAGCAAAATTATAATAAACAGTGAAGCAGAATAAAAAAATACCATTAAATGAGAGATATATAATTTATAGGTAAACAATCACTTTTAATAATTTTATTTTAATTTTGAAAACAATCAAATCATGAGGTCATATATATATATACACAGACAGGGAGGCCCCCCACTCTTGAGATACTTTGGCAGTCACTGAGTGATTGTAAACCTTTTACAATTTGTATCCAAGTTGGCTGTATCTAAGTTGGCTGAAGGAAAAGCAGGTGGCTGAGTAATAAACTTTGAATGTACTATTCTCATTCAGTGCAAAGAATAATAAAAAACGACTTAAAAACAGAAACATTAAAATATTTAAAAATATATAGTATGTACAAAACAAGCTAAATAAATAAAATTTTCTATAATTTATGAAACCAAAAAAAGGAAACAATCTTGAAACTAAATTAAATTAAATTATTTAATTTTTATTACATTTTATAAAAAAAAAACAAACAAATATTAATATTTTATTCTCTTCTTAACAATCAATGTAACTGCTATATTTTTTTAAAATTTAAATCAAATGTAGAAGTCATTAATTCCCTGTCACTATTAAATCAAACAAAAAAATCTATTTTTAACTTTCTATTTTTTAAGTTACTTTACCACAAAAATGTTTCTGTTACAGGGTTATATCAATTCTCACAGTCTATTTGATAATTAAACTGTAGGCAAATTATTTAAACTTTAACATTAATACCACGGGTCGGCTTTGTTTTCGGTTATTTTATCTTTCGGTAAATCGTCAACTATGGATCGTTTCCCTTACTCCTAACAGTCCATTGGGAACAATTCAATTACATTTAAGTTTGAGTACTAGGCGTTAGGACTGGAGGGGTTTCACCCCCCAGTTCGACCGTTAATTAACTTTCCACAAAAAAATCTTCTTCAAGTAAGAATAACGCATCTCTTCATTCCTATAAGGGAACATCCTTCTATTTTGTGATATTTTTATGTTTACAATGTATCTTCTAATAATATTTCTTAAATAAAGCAACAAGTCTTATTTTAAAATAACTTGTTCAATTTTCTGGAATAAATACCTCTGTCGTAAGAAGTGCAAATGTACCAGAAATCATTACTACTATGGCCAAAGATTTCACAAAACTACAATTAATTTACCTCCACCATAAAAACTGGAATGCAAATATTTCCACCATAAAATCTCTTTCCCTCTATCATATAAACTGGGACAACATTCTATCACACTAAGTTCTATTAAACAAATTTTTTTATACAATAGCATTGTTAATTGTAAAACATTATTAACTATATGACAAACAATCCTCAAGCAATATTTCTAAGATTGCTGTTTTGTTTTTTATCTAATAAAAAGTTATTATTTTTAATTTTCTAACAATTAATGTGTGCATTTAATAACAAGTTTTTCTGAGTGAACCATGTTTTTCAAAGTGAGCAGTAAAAGGGTTTGATATTAGCACTTTAAAACTGAAAGAGTATTTCTCAAAATTCTTTAAATAGGATATTGCCATTTTAGGCTTCAAGGAATAGAATTAATTATATTTATGAAAAATTCCATGGACTGTTTATTAATGCAGCAATGATGCCAGAATGTTATACGTGAGAAAAAAAAATCACATTAAATATTTTGAATACCTGTATTGTTTTTAATATCTGTAACTATAGTAATATCTTTGATGTAAGCAAGTGGCATTGCATATAATAAAACAGAGCGATGAATTCCTGCATAGTTAAAAAAATCGAAATTTGTTCCTTGTGTAAAGTAGCCAGGTGGATAGGGACTAAAAAAATAAATTCATAGTACATAAATAAATTCATAGTACATAAATAAATTCATAGAAAAATAAATTCATAGTTAATACAAAAGATTAAAGGCAATTATTGTATTTTGTGATAACTTTTTATTAATTAAAAGGAAAGAAAAAAGCCAGATTGAAATCAAAAAGTAACTTAATAATTTAAGTATAAAAGTAATGCAATTAAAAATCAGACAAAAAAAAGATAACGTACTTTAAACAAACAGTAATATGCTTAGAAAATTCCCGCATCTTAGAGTAATAATTTTTATTTTCATTTCATTCAAGGGATTTTAACATCCTGTCTTCACTTCCATTTAGAAACAGTTTAAATTTTACTTCACATTAAATTTTTTAAAATATAATTTAGCTCTATTATTGCTCGAAAAAGCAAAAATAAAGTTAAGGAATCAATGCAAATTTTTACTAAATACCTATTTTCTTAAACAAATGGTTTAACAAAACTTTTTACTGATTCCTATAATTATAATATTTTTTTTTTGTATTATTATTACTTTCATCATTGATGAATTTTGATAACATTATTAATGCAACACAATATTAAATTCTTGAAAAGTCAGTAAGAAGCCAATGAAGGTGAAGTACACTTTCTGAACTTTCGTCAGAACTGCGATCATGAGACCGAAACCAGTTGAACATTGGCCGAATCTGTATTTTGTCTTCTTAACTTTTCAAACCTCAATCACAGTCGAGTGATCTGGGAAATTTCGAACAACTGATTTCTGTGGTTCAATGCAACTGATCTTTAGCTCGAATATCAGAATCAATGCTTGCAAATGTTTTAATATTTTTGAAAAGTTGTAAATAAAAGAAAAATAGTTTTTTATAAAATAATTAAATTTATGAATAAGATTTTATAAATATGATTATAAAAGTTTTAAATTTGATTAGAAATCCTTATTATTATTTAAACATTAGTAAACAAGTATTCACCTAAAATTAATTTTCAAAACTTTTAGCACTCATTATTAAAATTAATCGTATTTTGATAATTTTTATCCCATTTTTTTTTCTTAACTGTATACAATGCCATTTTAAAAATTATGCTATTTTAAAAATTACTTTTGCAACTATATCTATTTTTTTAAAATTCTATTTGTTAAGTAAGTTTGTAATTTATGTGCACCAAAATGATTAAAATACAATTATGTATCACATATTGAACTTAGTTAAAACAATATACTGATCATAATGTAGTGGGAGAATACAATTTTTTGCTAGAGCTATAAGAAAATTTTTTATTATATCATTTTTGTATTAAATTGTTTATTAATATTTATTTATGCTACCTTCTTTATTACATAAGCACTAATATTCGACATGATTTGAGGGTCAAGACATACATTTTATTAATCAGAGATAACTTTTAATTTTTGTTACGAAATTTCAACAAAAAATAAATATAAATTTAGTTTTGCAGCTCTTATAATAAGTTATAAAAAAATTTATTTTGAAAAATAACAAAAATACTTTTTTTGACAACCTTTTACAATGATGTATTGTGTAGATTTGTACAGATACAGGTTTTTTACATACATATAAATATATATACATATATAAAGATGTTTTTTCAAACTTTAGTTGCTTATGTATCTTTTTTTCAACAGTATTTAAATAAAGGATATTTTTAGCAGCGAAGCTGTAGCATTGTCAGGGAGTATTTTGTCATTATTAAAAGCTAATTATTATCTGTAGTTCATAATGAAATGTTTTTTATTAACTCTATTTTGACTAATAAAATATTCAATGTTTATCAAACTCTGCACATATTTGTTGTAAAAATACTACGAGAAATACAACAATAAACACAAAAAAGTAAATCAATTTATGTGTGCAAACTGCATATAATGAGATTACTTGAAATAATAAAAGCAAAAGGAAACGACAACAAAAATATAAAATAGTTAAGAAACAAAACTAAATAAATTATATTCAAAAGTAATTGGAAAAATTAAAAAAAAAAATTTACATTAAAAACAATAATAAATAGAAAATTAATTATTTAAATTAAACATAAATATAAAATGAGAAAAAGTAAATCAAACTAGCAGTTATCCAACATATGATTGCTCAAAACATTAAAAGCAAAATAAATAAATAAAAAAGGCAAAGATACAAAAATATAACGAAGACCAAACAGCTTTAAAGCAACTACATGAATTTATGGTTCCAATAGAAAGTTAAACAACAACCAATGAGAAATATAATGCAAACAGCTTGTTTGTGTAGAGCTTAGTAAATATGAGCCATTACATTACTAATAGATCGAAACATTAGTCACTTTATTTAAACTGTAGCTTACTAAGAAACAAATAAATTATTCTTTTAATAATGAAAAATTATAACTCAATTTATTAGTTATGTTGCAGCTTCACTACTAAATATTCCAAACAACAATTCTCGTAAAAGGCAGAGTTAGTTAAAATGGTTGCAAGAAACCAGAAGATTGTTAGAGCAATAGATTGTAGAACTCTAGTTGAGAAATACGAGTTCGAAGAACTATGGTTACAAAAACTGTTGAGAATGCAGATATGCATGTCAATTTTTGTTTGAGAAATGCATGTTCTCTCAAATGCAGAACGGAACTCAAAATCATGAAAACGTGCAGCTGTTAATCATTTACAAATACAGCCATTAATCATTTATACCATACATAGCACATGAAACACTCAAAATGTTTGGCTCAATCTGATGAATAATTTTGGCTCAGAGAAACCTTATATTTTATATGCAATAATTTAAATTATATCTACAATAATTTACAGTATAAAAATGTGAAAGTGCTGCAAATGAATGGTAACAAACTAGTAATGACTAGTATAGACTTAATAATAATAATAAATAGGCATGAGTTTCTAAGAGAGATAATAAACAAAAAATTATATATTATTTATCTTGATATTTTACAGAATTAAAAAAAAATGTTGGCACAGTTGTATTAGCACAAATGTCTTTGTCCAATAAGTATTTTGTGGCAAAATTGTTTGTAATAAAGTTTGAGGTAGAAAAAAAAATAGATGAAAATTTCATTAAGAGATGTGTTTCACACATTCATATACATAATTAATAAAAAGACTAATTGTTATTGAAAAAAAATACAATATGAAATTATACCCATCATTTTTGTGCTTGAACGATTTTTGACCTTGAGGAATAGTATCAAAAGAAAGTGTATTATTTAAAGCAACTGTTATCCTGTTGAGATTTGAAAATTGTAAATTTTTTGTAACATCAACTTCAAATGGAAGATGTCCTCCAGTATGATTCATAACATTTTCTCCATTTAAATACTAAAATAATCAGAAGAAAAATTTATAAATTTATTAAAACAAATTTATAATATCAAAGATATAGTTTCCAAATGTTTTTTTTAACACTTAGTTTTAATTTTGACATAAGCACCAACTTACAACAACTGAGTAATAATGGGCACTTTCGAATCTTAATACCACTCTGTAATTTTGAACCCATCTCTGTGGAACATAGAATGTTTTTTCGTACCACGACCAGCCAAGATAATCTCTAATAGTTCTATTTTGAGTAATATCATTGAAACTGGATGGAACAGGCATGGGAATGGTGTCACCTGTCTGGAAAAATAAAAAAATAAAATCAGCACATCATAAGAGTGAAAAAGATATACTAAAAATAAACACATATTTATCAGTAATTGGGACCTGCATTTCACAACATCACACACATAAATTATATTAAAATTAAATACTTATATTTAGTGTTTAATATTTATTCTATAACATAGAGGAATAGTGCATTACAAACAGGTATACTCGTCTACAGTCTTATTTAGATATGGAAAATCTTAAAAGAAATTTATAGAATTTTTTTTATGAATTAAGTCACATCTTATATACTAGTTAAAATTAGTATGAGGGTTAAGGTATTTTTTACAAACAATAAACTTAATAATAAGAAAATGAAAAGAGCAATCCTTTGTGATATGATGAAATAGAAAGACTAAAATCCCGAATAAAAATCATACCTAATTATTAAAAATTTTATTAAACACAGTTATTAAAATTAGATCTGTCAAGTCGTTTTTAGGATTACTATTGATTTGATATACGCCTGCACCTGATGCTTGGGATTTTTCTACGTGCAAAACACTTTTAAGGACATTTTTCTTGATGATGCTTTTCTTAAATGTCAAGAACTGAATCAAATATTGCAAATCTACAGAATTTGAAGTTCCCTTAGATTACAGCCACTTTATAACAACACAAAATACACATTTTATGAATAAAAGAGATCCATATGAAATGTTATCTCCCACGCAACCACTTTGTTACAAATATACTTCTAATTTCATAAAATATAACAATATATAAACACACAAAGTTATTATTTAATGACTCTAAACAGGCATATAAAAAAAGATACAATTAATAAAAACTTGAAACTTGATTGAAGTTTTTCACTTATAAAATGTTTATACTATAACTTTCCTTCAAAGTACCTCCTTAAAATTAAAGGATTTTTTAATCATCGTTTCATCTGATACACAGCAAAAAAATAAATAAATTTCCTACAGTCATATTAAATTTTTTCACATAGAAAAACAAATTTACGTTTTGTGATACGACGATGTTGCAAAGTCACATTCCATGGCTCTATTTAAAACAATATGAAACACCTAACTAATATTGATGGCCTCCCATTCGGAAACATGTGTAGTACTTTAAAATTAGTTTGAAATTTTTTTAATTGATTGGGGTAGTCTACATAGATTGAAAAAAATCTGGTCATTTCTTCAATATATATAAAAAAAAAAAAATGGGTGTTGTGGATTTTGGGGAAAATTTATATCTTAATAAACATGAATGAAACATAAACTAAAAACAAACATAAATGAAGATTTTGCACATGTACACCGCTTAAAAGTTAATATAAAATTCATTACTAATCTAAACAACTGGACAATTCTCAAACCTCAAAAAAAAACATCAGTGCAGTGAATTCTGGAAAAATGTATACCAGGAAATCATACTTTTTATTGCTATGAAATTGCTTCTGAAATCGAAGATTGATTGTGATATGGCACCACACACAAAAAAATTGTGATGCAATGAGTATCTAGTGAGCAGTATGTATCCGGCCAGTTGGCCAGATATTATGATTATTCGGCAGTAATATTCAGCCTTAAATTAATTGGGGAAAAATTCATAGAAACATCAATTAGATATTAAATAATATTTGATAACTATCTCATAGTTATGCTGGAAAATTAATTCAAGCATATTTTTATTTTTGGATAACGGCTAGCCCCTATATTTCAGGAATCAGAAATTTGAATCCGTCAAAAAAAAAAAAAAGGCATTTTATTTTGAGAAAGTACGTTTTTGTGTCTGATTTCGTAAATTAAAATTTTGTCAGAACTAATAAATTAGCAGATTTAAGGTCACCCCCTTGAATAATTATGACTGAGTTCCAGAATACGAAGATCCGATTATTAAATCAAAAGTTATTCAGGATGGTCTGCTTTTTCTAATTTTCCACACTGTAATAATTAAACTTGATTACTGGGAGACTTCAATGTAACATTATCTACAAAAATTCAATAGTAAATAATTTCAGTGATAGTTAATATTTATCCATTTTTTTAAACAAATTAATACTTCAAATTATCTGTTTTTTTAATTCAATAATTGGCTTAACCTGTTCATTTGTATCATTCTTTTTCTAGAATCTCCGTCATTGAATGAGGCCCACAACTCCTATTTAGATTTTAAGATAACTTTACATGATTAGCATAAAAAAGCTTATAACTGTTCTTCTCTAACTTTTGCAAACAATTTGGGTACTTTTTCATTTTGCCCGTGCAGGTGACTAATTTGCCAATGCAAAGTCATTGAGTGCAAGTTATTTTTTTAAAATTAGGTGATAAGTTTGTTTTAAAAAAAATCCATAATTAATGAACAAAATAACTGAGCTGGGAGCAAGCGAAAAGTAACCAAAAAAATGTAGACCCGTGACAGCTTTCTAAATTTTATTAATTTTTTTTTAAAACACAAAAGTTAAATAAAATAAGAAATTTAAAAAAAAAAAGAAGTTGAATTCCTTTTTTTCCGCAAACCGAAAAGTATCAAATAGCTGAATTTACTTGCACCAGAAAAATAGATCAGCATTAAAATTTAATACAGTAAATCTTAAATTGATTTTAAGCAATTATTATTGAGTTTTTCGTAATTTATTTAAAACATCGATGTAATTTTTTAGGACAATTTCATTTAAAATAGTTTTGATTTAATACATTTTTGAAAACTGTAATTATACAATAAATACATAACAAGCTTTTTTTTTTCAGTTGTGCAAAACATAATGAAAATAAATAGTATGAGATTAGAAAAAGATTACTTTTCGTAATGAGGTTTTGTACCACTTCTGTTTGAAACCTTCATCTTGATTAGTTTGGTGACAGATTTTAAAATCCCAAATATCATTCAGAGATTTTATTTCCCTAGTTATTGACTCTCTGGGAAATAGGCAATAACTCTCGAAAAAGAATAAAGTAAAAATAAGTGTACCCAAAATATTCATCGTAACGAAAGCTTGTTATTCAGAATAACATTCCAAATTAACACCACTAAAAATTAAGTTACTTTAAAGATTTATCACAGACGCCCCCATGTAATCTATGATCTATAGGAATGGAGTTAGGAAGAGACAAGAATATTTAAAAACTTGAAATCGCTTTTGACTTGCTCTCTTTGTTTATTTACATTTCAATCAGCTGACAGCCCCCACCCCCTAAAGATAAATTCGACTAGAAATGGAGAGGAAATTTTTCGCAATTTTCTTTTACAAAAGAAAACAAAAACAGCAAGATGAATGATATAATTTTATTCTCAGAGTTATTATTTTATAGTTCTGGAATTTATTTTAACAATTTAGGATTTTTTTAAAGAAATTAACAAACTGTAACTGTATTACAATTAATTATGAAACAAAAACAAATAAATTATTAAACTGATATTGGCAATAACAATTTTCCACGCATTTCTAAAATAAAAATTTGCGTGCACCAGTTGAACTGAATTTCTCAGTTTTTAAATAAAAATATGTAAATATACAGAATTTTGAACTGAAAAAGTATAAACCCATCATATACCCAACCAGAATCTTCATCATTCTCAATTCCTCTCTGTGTTCTCAACAAAAGCACGCACAACTTAAAATTAATTTGTGGCCTGCTGTAATCATGAATTAATACTCGTTTCATGTGGTATCATTTTGCCCTTTTTATAATTGCTCTCCTTTAATTTTTGTTAAAATATGGCAACAGAAGAAATATCTTCTCCACCAGTGGAAAAAGATTGTACTTTCAAATCATTGGTTTGTTTTGTTATTTCTTTTATTGTAGTATTTAAATATGAATGAAGTAACCTTCATAAATGCTCGGGGGATATTTCCGTGTCCTGATCTGCCGCACCAACAGCAATCGCCAAGGTGCCAAATACATTTTCAACTTGCAAATTTCTAAAAAAAAAAAACGAAACATATAGATGTTTGCCAGGAAATGACTACGAGTTATACCTTTCGAGTTGAACCCTTTCTGTGTTTTTTTTTTTAGTTTCTCGTGGACCACTGCCCACAAGTTGTCATGACGTGGCGATAAATCTCCCAAAAAGCATGGGGTGGTTTGTCTGAGGTGTGCGAATTATAGTCCCTTCTACTTGGACCCCTTCTATGACATTTAGTGTGCTATTGACAGGGCAAGAAGAAAACGTGGCGTTTATTTTGGTACAGGTGCCGATTTGGAAATCTTCACGTACTAAAGAAGTATTTTCTTCTTTTAAGTGTAAACTGGGGTGGCCAGCGGTCCTCCTGAAACTGAAACAAAACATCATCAGCAGGGGTGCAACTCAAAGAGTATAACTCGTAGCAACTCCTTGTCAAACATCTACATGTTTTTGTTTAAAAAATTCTAAGTTTATAATTCATTTGGTGCTTTAGCAATTGTAATTTGGGAGACTGATATTTCCGTTTTGTGATCTGCTAATCTAAAGTGCCAAATTGATTTTAAGTGGATAAAATTAAAAAAAAAAACGAAACCTGTAAAGGTTTGCGTGGGAGTGGCTGAGAGGTATACCCTTGGAGCTTGTTCCTTTCTGTCATGTTTTTTTAAAGTATCTTGCAGACTACTACCCGGAAGTTGCCAAGACTTGGCGATTATTCTGCCACAGATTACTATATGGAAATCTTCCCAAGACTTTCATATTTTATCTTGTCTTTTTTTTTAAATGTTAACGTAATGTAAAACCATTGTTTTTTAAAAATAAAATAGTGTTGTTAGGGATATTTCCACAACGTGATCCGCAGTGCCAAGGCATAAAATGAAGTTAAAACTTGCAATTGTTAAAAAAGAAAAACTCTTAGAGGTTTGCCCAGAGGTGGCTACGAGTTTTGTTCTTCGAGTTTCTTCCTTCTGTGATGTTTTTTTAAAAATTGCTGCTAGACTCTGAGTATTCTGCCGCAGATCGGGATATTAGTATTTCTATATTGGTACTTGTTTCTAAAGTACCAAAAAATATCTTAAACATTCTTTTTTTTTAAAAATGTGTTATTGTTTGCCTTGCAGCGACCCCAACTTATACTTTTCAAGATGTCTATAGATACCAAATAATAGTAACCAAAATTTGTCAATTTATTTGGTGCATTGATATGGAAATCTTCTAATCTGTATACTAAATACTAATGTAAGAATGTTTTCTTGACCTTGGATAACAAGTTTTTGAGGGTAACCAAATAACTGCTAATATGTTAATAAGCTTCAGTAATTAATAATTTTTAAAGTTTTGTGGTTCAGAGGCTGTATGTTTTTTAGAAGTGGTTTAATTAATAAGGTTTTCATAAAATTGGAGCATTTAAGTTTGTCAAACTTCCTAACTGTCTGCAAATGGATCCAAAGGAAAACCAGTACCGTAAACTGATTGGTGGTTATAATATCTTCAAAAGATGGTTAAATGGAGAAACAAAACTCCCTAATTGGATTTAATAAAGTTTTTCATTTTTTCTTTCATAGGGTGTGGTTGATGTATTATGTGAAGCATGTGAACAGTTGAAATGGAAATCTCCAACAGCTATCCAACAAGAAGCTATTCCTATCGCTCTAAAAGGTAAATTTTTACAAATAGTTTTATAGGCCTATATATTTTTTTTCATGGTTTATATTATTGTTTAAGCTCATAGTGGGCTAGAAATTCTAAATTATCTACAGCTTTTAACTATTTTAATCTGAAGATGAGTATCTTGGCATAACGAATTTGTTTTTAAGATAAGATTTTGATACTGGAAATGAAGCTTTAATTTTATATATTGCATAATATCTTATCAAATATTTTAGGAATGTTATAACCTTAAAGCTGTAAAATATTGGTATCTTTTACCTATACTTTTTTGTTGGTGTGCAAATATTTTTGAGCACACTCCTGAAAACCCTCTTCGTCAAAAAACAAGAGTCAAGCAGGTTTTTTTTTCTCACTTCCCGCTCACTTTCTTTGTGTGTGGTGGAGTGACAAGTTTTTTATGTATCTCACTTAACTTAAAACGTTATTATTATTCAATTTATTTGTTTTGTTTATTGATAGTCAAAATTTTTATTCTTTCTTGAATAAGCTTTCGTGTTGAAGATATAACATTTTTGATAACATAAAGATTATGATAGTAAAAATTGAAATTCTAGGTCGTGACGTCATTGGTTTGGCTGAAACTGGGTCAGGAAAAACTGGTGCTTTTGCCATACCTGTTCTGCAGGCTTTGTTGAAAACTCCTCAAAGATTCTTCGCTCTTATTCTTACTCCTACTCGAGAGTTAGCGTTCCAAATTTCTGAACAATTTGATGCTTTAGGAGCATTCATGGGTGTAAAAACAGGTTTTATTTTATTTTTGGCTGTAATTTCTTTTGAATTAAAGTACTATCCTTTTTGCTAAGTTGTTCAATATTTTTTCAGCTGTAATTGTTGGTGGCATTGATATAGCAACTCAAAGTATGGCCTTATCTAGGAAACCACACATAATTATAGGTAAGATTTTGCTAAAATATTCTTTAACATGTTTTTAATCTTTAAATACAGTACATGCTAAATTACTCATTGGCATAGGCACCATATGTGACCATCAATGAGCCGCACCTGTAGCTCGTGTTAGAGGTTCACCCTTATTGTAAGTGATTTGTGTTATTTTCCGTTTTTGTCAGGTTTCTTTTTTTTAAAAAAGTTTATAATTATAAAATTGCAGTTAACAGCATTATGATTAAATTAATAATTCTTTGGACTTAATGCACATTAAAGATTAAATTGAAAAAGCCATTAGTTGTCTTATAAATTCTTAATTTTCCCATTGAAAAAAAAATTATACTCTTGAGTATGGATTTAAATTATTTGAATTTAGATTCTCTAAACTTGTTAAAATTATTAATTCTCTATTAATAATTAAATAATTCTCTTGATACATGCGTGAGTATGTCTTGATTTTAATTACAATACTGATGTTTTTTTTTAATGCAACAAAACTATGAAAAATTTCTATGTATCTGAAACTATTTTGTCTTGTTCAGTCCTCCATTAAAAAAAATTATACTGAAATAGTTGAAATTTTCCATTTTAAACAATATAATTCTGAAATTAAAATTATGTTGTGTACTTTATAGTTCTTTTCTGTTAAATTTAGCTTTATTCGTATATGGAGCAAGTTATACTTCTTTTTTGAGCTCAGAAGAAGTTAAGACTTAAAGCAAGTTATACTTGTTGTCCCTTTTTAAAAGTATTTTTATTTTAGCATATGCATACTATTGTAAAATATGTCTTGATTATTTTGAAAAGTATTGTACTTATTTTTTCATTTGCTAATTTTGATATTAATGGTATTTTTGTAAATACTATTGAATTGTTATATTTTGCATTTTCAGCCACACCTGGTAGATTGGTTGATCATCTTGAAAATACAAAAGGATTTAACCTTAAAGCTTTGAAATTTCTGGTATATATTGTTGATTATTTTTTCTGCTGCTTTTTATTAATAAATTTGTTACTATTAATTATTCTGATACAGTATTGAAAAAATAATGATAAGTAGAAGTTACAATAGTATTTAAGTATTTTAGAGATCCAATATTTATTATGTCTTTAAGTAAATATTTTTTTTTCTGTCATATCACCATAAATTTCATCATCATGTGCAGTTTCATTTCATGAAATATCATGTACTATATTCATTCAGTAAATGAAGTAGATAGACAGAGTTCTCCCTCGGGAAAAAATGGGCAGGGCACTTCCTCTCAGAAAAGAGTACTTTGAGTTTTTAAAGGGCACTCACTTAACATCATTAAAATTTATCAAAATATGTAATATAGTGTAGTGACTGAATTTGATCCTCAATTTTTAAATTATCCTTTCATACTATTTTATGTGTCATTTCGCAAAGTGATTCTCATTATCAAAATCAATATCAATAACAGAAAAAGTTTCTTTATCAATAACAGAAAAAATTGAAGTTTTTGAAAAATAATTAAATACAAGCTGAAAGGAAATCTCTGTGCATAAATTTTCTTTAAAAAAAAAAGGGATTAATTGATGAACAACTTTCAAATTTTTTTGTTACATTTGAAACTGAAAATTATGAGAAAATAAATATTTGAAGAAGCATTTAAATCCAAAGGTATTTATTAAAAAAAAATTATGTTAAAAAAGTTATCTTAAAAATTTAAAATCGCTAAAAAATTCAGTAATATAAAAGATGTAAATATTTGTGAGACTGAATCACATACAAATATTAGCTATATAACTAGAGAACATAAGAAAATTCTTAATGTAATCAAGGAATGAAATTAAAAATTAGTTAAGTAATTATCAGTAACAAAATAAATCAGAAATGGACATTTCAATGAGTGGTTAAGAAAAAAATCTTTTCCTGAAAAAAAAGCAGTGTTTTTAAGGTATGGCAGATCAGGGAGAACACTGGATAGAAATTCATCATGTTTTACTGATTCATGTAATCAGACATATTTAAACAAAATAAAAGATTTTGTTATAAGTAATTTATTAATATTAATTAATACATAAAATCAGTAAATTTTGTTTTAATCATATTGTTTATTAATACATATACTGATTGTTGCATGTTATACATTTTCAAAGAAATTACAATATACTTTGTAAATAGATTAATATATATTTTAGATTTACATTAGAAAGTTCTGTAAAGTTCAACTTTCCTTATTGATTTTTGTCCTCTCTCTTTGAAGGGATTTTAGTCTTTATTGCTTTTAGTAGCAACACGGAATCTATAGTATTAGTATTTTAAGTGTAAATCAAATGGTTAAAAGTCTTACACAAACCTGATGCCTTGCTGCTCTTTAAAATATATAGACAAAGTACAAGGCAGTGGAATTAAAATCATCAAATGCTTTGTGCATCCCATAAACATCACTACTAGAATAAAAGATTAGTCAGCAAATTACAAAGAAATATTGTCTAGATCTAAAAAGAAAGGACTTCAAAAATGAAAAGAAAAACAAACCTATTTAAAAGCGAAATAGTTTAACAATCTATTCAACCATTGACTTTTTTTTAGAAAAAATGAATTTTTAAAAAATTAAAGTTTTTATTAAAAGTTCTGATAAAAGTGTCCTAAAAATTTATTTAATTGTCATTTAATATATAAAAATAAGATAAAAGCTAACCCTTATAACAAAGATTACGGAAAAATCTTAATTAAAGATATATATTTCATCACTAAAATGAGGCTAGATCAATTAAACAGAGATCAAAATTATTTTAATTCTATTAGAAATCCTATTGTCTTTAGTACTTCCTTTTAATAAATTTTTTTTCCTCCCAAACTTGAATAAAAGATCAGACTTAACCATAGGTGTTAAGCTTAATTGAAAAAAGAACTGAAAATTCACTTTAAATTTTAAAAAATATTGTAAATTGTGTAATTAATGTTTTTTCCTTGCTTCGGTTTGAAGTCAGATAAAATTTAATACCGATTTCATGTTTAGATCTGGGATAGATTCCTCAATATTGTTTTAATATTTGAGGGAAATAGAGTGAAAGTGGATTTTCCTAATATTTTGCCAAAAAGTGCTTGTCAGAAAAATGAATGCCTTTCTAGGGCACTTGGTTTATAGGTGATAGGCTTCACTTAAGAAATATAATTTAAGTCATTAAAGGAAATTAATAATAAAATAATTAAGCTTTGAGATGTGACTCATCTGATCACTATTTAACCTCCAGTTGTAAATCATATCTGCATAATAAAATTTTGGGCACTGATTTGTTACTAATACCCAATTGTTTGTTGATGATTTTTTTTACGCCATCCAACTTTGGTGCATTTTGATTGGTGCCAATTTCGCAACATCCCAGAATGAAAGCAAATACTCCAATTCTATTAAATTATGATTTCATCAGTATTACATATGTTTTTTTTTATCTCAACATTACATTTCATAAGTGCCGTGGTTAACTTTATATAAATTAGATATTTACTATAACTTAAACATCTTTTCAATGAGAAATATGGTACTGTTTATTAATATATGACAGATATCAAAAGGCAACTTAACTAAATATGACAATAGATGAAAGACAATGATAATAACAGATTCATGACAATGATAATAACATTCTAACATCAGTAGTCAGCATTGAACATGCGAACACTATTTGATAAAAGTAAACTGTTAGGATTGTCTTTAATTTAAAAATGGTTTATATAAATGCTATTCCATGACATTAAAAAGGTATGGTATAGTGTTGTATTTGTATACTTTGCTCACCAGTTGACAGACCACATACTCACCTAAACAGGTGTAAACACTAAAGACTTTTGTTAGTTACGTCCATTGATCTACACATATGATTTTGTCAAAATGTAAGCATTTGATGTATTTTTGATTTTCAGTAGTGTCATTAAAGTATCTGTAAACATTTTGTTTTAAACTTCAGAATTTTACTTGGAAAAGATTACTGATAAAAACCATCTCTGTTACAAAGAATAATTTTTCTTTTATTTCAGTTTTTTGTCCTCAAGTATGATATAATTTTTTTTTTTTCTTCATGTATATTATTTCCAAAAAATATTTTTTATTTTGATTTTTCACTAGATAATGGATGAAGCAGATAGAATTCTAGATATGGATTTTGAGCAAGAAGTTGATAAGATTTTAAAGGCTATTCCAAGAGAAAGGAAAACCTATTTATATTCTGCTACAATGACACAAAAAGTATGTGATAGCTTTCGAAAAGTTCAATTATTTTGTTACTAGTTTTTATTTTTTGTGCATTGTATTTTGTATTTAAAAATAGATTTTTTTTTCGTTTTCTAAGAATAAATTAATAAAAGTTTCCCCAATTGGTCAGAGTGGGGGTGCAATTTTTTTCCTGAGTTTTAATTTCTGAAATGATGATTTTAATTTTTTTAAATGTTTATAATGAAAAGCTAAAACAACTTAAGTTAGTATAAGCTAACTTTTTTTTATATTAATAATTCTTATTCTTTTATTTAATTAAATACTTAGTTATATAATTAAATTCTGTTAAATATCAGTCTTATCAAATATAATAACTTTTTTCCATCTATTTCTCTCCTTATGATTCCCTTTATATGCCATATCAAACATTTGGGTGTGGTTAATTAACATGTTATGATATTTCTGATTGAATAGTTTGTCTTTGAAGATATTTTGCAATTTGTAAATTTTAAGTATTAATTGTAATTTAAGTTAATTGTTGCATATAAACTTTAATGTAAATTTTTTAGTTAAAGAAAGAAATATTTTTTAAGTGCCTGAAAAGTGCTTATTTTTTTGTTAAAATTTGACTATACTCTTTAAAATATGTTTGTTTTCGCATTTAACTTACCATGAATCACTCAATGTAAAAATCTTAAAACTGCAAAACTATAGCAGTAACAGAGAGTATGAGTTTGTTTATAAAAAGGAGAAAATAAAGGAATTTTGTTTATTAAAAGGAGATGTTGCAAACTAATGATTAGATTCTATACCTCACCTCATGCAATTTCTGCTGTCTTTGTCTCTCTGTGTATGTATTGCTTACTGAATATTTGCAAAGCACAAAATCTTATAGTGATGAAAAAGATACCACCACCATTTAGTCTCCAAATATTTAAAGTTTGCTAAAAAGTTTGCAAACTTCTATAGAATCGATAGATAATGTATATGTGATNTGAAAGCCACACATATGTCTTTTTTTAATACAACATTACATTTCATAAGTTATATAAATTAGAACTTCAGATACTTGCTATAACTTCAGCATTTTTTTACTGAGAAATATGGCGCAGTTTATAAATGTATGAGAGATATCAAAAGGAAACTTAAACTAAATATGACAATAGATGAAAGACAATGATAATAACAGATTTTATCTAACATCAGCAGTCAGCATTGAAATATGAGGGACAGTTTTTTTACTTAGACATTTGATTTACATAGGATAGATGCGAACACTATTTAATAAAAGTAAATTGTTATGATTGTCTTTAATTTAAAAATGGTGTATACAAGTGCTATTCTATGACATTAAAAAGGTATGGTTTGGTGTTGTATTTGTATAATTTGCTCACCAGTTGACAGACCACATGTTCATCTAAACGGGTGTAAACAAAACTAAAAACTTTTGCTAGCTACATCCATTGATCTGCTATATGATTTTATCAAAATGTAAGACATTTGATGTATGTTTTAATTTCAGTACTGTTGTTAAAATGTCTTTGTAAGCATTTTGTTTTTAACTTTAGAAATTTACCTGGAAAAGATTACTGATAAACCATCTCTGTTACAAAGAATAATTTTTCTTTTATTTCAGTTTTTTGTCCTCAAGTATGATAAAAAATGCAAATAAGAAATTTTTTCACGTATATAATTTCTAAAAAATGTTTTTTATTTTGATTTTTCACTAGATAATGGATGAAGCAGATAGAATTCTAGATATGGATTTTGAGCAAGAAGTTGATAAGATTTTAAAGGCTATTCCAAGAGAAAGGAAAACATATTTATATTCTGCTACAATGACACAAAAAGTATGTGATAGCTTTCAAAAAGTTCAACTATTTTGTTGCCAGTTTTTATTTTTTGTGCATTGTATTTTGTATTTAAAAATAGAATTTTTTGTTTTCTAAGAATAAATTAATAAAAGTTTCCCTAATTGGTCAGAATGGGGATGTAATTTTTTTCCCTGAGTTTTAATTTCTGAAATGATGATTTTTATTTTTTGAAATGATTACCATGAAAAGTTGAAACAACTTAAATAAAAAAAAAATAGTGTGAGCTAACTTTTTTTTATATCTTATTATATTATATCTTTTTATATCTTATTCATTTATTTAATTAAATGCTTAGTTATATAATTAAACTCTGTTCAATGTCGGTCTTATCAAATTTAATAACTTTTTTCTATCTATTTCTCTCCTTATGATTCCCCTTATTTGCCCTATCAGACATTTAGGATTGATTTCTGATTGGTTTGTCTTTGAAGATATTTTGCAATTTGTTAATTTTGAGTATTTTCAGTATGCAGATGTAACTTAAACAATAGAAGGGAAAAATTTTGTTTCATATAGCTTTAATGTAAATTTTTTAGTTAAAAAAAGAGATATTTTTTAAGTGCCTAAAAAGTGCTTATTTTTTATTAAAATTTGACTATACTCTTTAAAATATGTTTGTTTCCGCACATAACTTACCATGAATCGCTCAATGTAAAAATCTTAAAACTGCAAAACTGTAGCAGTAACAGTATGAGTTTGTTTATAAAAAGGAGAAAATAAAAGAATTTTGTTTATTAAAAGGAGATGTTGCAAACTTATGATTAGATTCTATGCCTAATGCAATTTCTGCTGCCTATGTATCTCTGTGTATGTATTGTTAACTGAATATTTGTAAAGCACAAAATCTTATAGTAATGAAAAAGATACCACCACCATTTAGTCTCCAAATATTTAGAGTTTGTTAAAAAATTTGCAAACTTCTATAGAATCAATAGATAATGTATATGTGATTGATATTATTTTTCTTTATACATGTTGTATGTAGAACATTTGTTGTGTTCAATGCATTCAATTTCATAAAAACTCACATATTATTTCTCTTCAATGTAAACCATCGATGAAATAGAAACCTTTTTAAGCGTTTCCTCTTAATTTTGTTGTTTATAGCTTTGAATTTTGATAATTTCTGATGTCTCAAGTTTACATTCAAATTGCTTCAGTCCCTATGTTATCATTATTAATGAATTATGCTGTATATATTTACTAATTGAGTATATTTAAGTGTGCATGCATGTTTTCAATCTATTTAAAGTTATATATATATATTAATTATCGTTATATATGCACTATGATACTTAAAGTTATTTTCTTTTATCTCCTTTAGGTTCAGAAATTGCAAAGAGCATCACTCTCAGACCCAGTCAAAGTTGAAGTTTCCAAGAAGTATCAAACAGTTGAAAAATTGCAGCAGTATTATGTTTTTGTGCCTCTGAAACATAAGGTGATGATAACAAATTCATGCAATTTTTTTCTTCTTTTTGCAGAAATGTTTTTTTTTTAAAGAATTATATTTAGATTATTTAGTTCTTGTCTTATTTAATGATCGGGTTTTAGCTTTAAGAAATTTTTATTTAAATATTTAAAAATACTTTTTTGTTAAATACCTTATTACCATAAAGCCATACCTAATGAATCTCTAAGAGATTCATTCATGAAGACATCCATTATCTTAATATTATTCCACTTCACTTGGTCAATTTCATTTCTATTTGGTTTATAAGTGCTTTTGTTTAAAACTAAATCTGCATCAATTTTATTTTATTATTCTTTATCAAATTTATTCATTTATTTACTGTGTTTGTTTCCTTGCCAAACATTCATTCCTTATAATCTTAAAAACTTGTTTTATTTTTTTAATAATGTATGAGTTTTATGTTTTTGAATAACATGAACTTAGCTGAAAATGAGTGAGGATATCAATGTTAGCAGTATGTCAAAATTGGGTTAAAAGTTTCTATAAGTGCATTGAAAGCCACCTAAAGACATGCAATAAAATAGGAAAATGTATATTTTAAAATTATACATTCTAATTTACAGATATAATTATCTTCTTAATTTGTATCTTAAAAATGTGATAAAGAAATGTGATAGTCTTTCTGAAAAATATTTTTGATTTGGATTATACTGTCAAATGCAGATTTTATTAGGTAAGGAGTCACAACTCAAACTATTACCATTCCTGAAATTTGCTCCGTTTTCACTGCTGAAGCTGTTGCTATTTTATTAGCATTACAACTAATTTCTACTCGCTCTACTCGGAAATATTTTATAGTATGAGCGTTTTGAGCCAATTAGAAAAGTTTCACTGTGACACTCATCCAATTTTATGCTTCATTATTCATATGTTAATCACGCTTCAGAAGAATGGCTTCGAGATTTTATTTTGCTGGGTACCGAGTCATGTTGGTATTCCAGGGAATGACCAAGCCGACTCAGCTGCACGATCTGCCACATCTACTTTACCATTGTCCATACCTTTCTCTGATGTAAAACTGCATATTCGGAAATTTGTGACATCATTGTGGCAACAACAGTGGGATCTCAAAGTGTTTAATAAATTGCATAGCATTAAAACCGATTTGGGTCATTTGCCAGTACTGCCCTTGCGTAGTGCTGATGTAAAGCTTACACGTCTTCGAATTGGTCATACCCGGTTAACACACCTCCACTTACTGTTTGGAGAGCCTCCTCCTCTATGCAATACCTGTAACGTTCCTCTCTCGATTCATCACATTTTAATAACATGTCCATGTTTTGACCAACTTCATTTAACGTTTTTTGGGAGTTCCATTTTATGTATGCAGGATTTGTTAGATGATATTCATCATCCTAACATTTTTGCATATTTACGTGCTGTTGGTATTTTTAACTGTATATAAATTTTTTGATACATTTGCAATTTTATTCACTTTCGCAAACACTTTACTTACTATATGTATTTTATATCATATTCACACCTTTTATCTGATTTTATTCATGCCTTTTACCTGATTTTATTCATACCATTTATCTGATTCTATTTACAAACTTGTACCATTTACAAACTTATACCATTTTATCAGTTATAATTGTACGACAAATAAAGTGGTGCATGTACTTTGCCTTTTTAACTGTTTTACCGTACTGTTTGGCGCAGCATGTCCTCGTTTGGACTTTGTGCCACTAAACCCTACATTCAATTCAATTCAATTCT
>NC_092210.1:79321195-79325072 GCF_043381705.1 Parasteatoda tepidariorum
GTTACAGAACTGTAACTCTATACCACTTCTATTATTTCATCATAAGAGATATCCTAATTTCATATTTCTTTGTAGGATGTCTATTTAGTTCATATCTTGAATGAGTTGCCTGGTGATTCTATAATGGTATTTTGTGCTACTTGCGCTAATACTCAAAGGACTGCGTTTCTTCTTCGAAACCTAGGCTTCACTGCTATTCCACTTCATGGTAAACTTAGTCAGGTATTGAATGTTTAGTTTTTATAACAGTTTTATACTAGTTTGAATATGTGTATGTGACATTTAAATCTCTAGGAAAAATTTCAAATTCTAAATGAAATGATGTTTTATTTTTTTCAATGCTGACATATTTATTTAACCATAAAATAGACAAATGGGAATAAGGTATAGTGCAACTCATATGTAATTTTGTACTTTGCCTTTCTAGCACTTATGTAAGAAAATTTAAATTATTGTTTTGATTATTATTAATTGTGACTGATTTTTAGTAGTGTAGGCTTGGCCTCATATTTGCTCTTTCAAAGTTTGAGTGGTTTATACATTTCATGACCTGCTGACAAAATTGTCTTTATCAAAGAGAATGGTGGCCAATTCTGTTTCAAATTGCCCTAATGGTCAAAGAAAATAACATAAAAAGAAATAGGCAGAAAAACAACATAATAAATGGGCAATTTCATCTCTAAAAATAATTGTGACAGTTAGTTAAAAATACATGAAAGATTATTTTAAGTAAGACTTCATTTAGTATGTGACCTTAGAAACCATACAATTAGGAATACATTTGTATGGTTTCTAAGGATGAAGCTTGAAAATTTGAAGAGCAAAGCTTAATCAATGGAAACTTTTTTTTTTTATTATTTGGATTAATGGTGTGTAATAGAAAATGCAGACCAAAGTTTCGTATATATGCTTCTCTATACATATATTTCTAATTTTAGGCAAAAAGGCTTGGTGCATTGCAAAAATTTAAGGGGAAAACCAGATCAATATTGATTGCTACTGATGTTGCTAGCAGGTAAATAGTTTTTTATTTCATGTTTTTATTTTCAGAAGCAATGCCAGAAAAGCAGAGCTGCCAACCTATTTGGATTTTAGCAGTAAATCTTTTCAACGTTTAAAGAAAGTGGCATAATTTTTATTTTATAATTTGATTGTTGAACAAAAATTATTTATATTAACACATAAACATTAACATATAAACATTCAAAGAGACATAACATACCGATGTTTTGATAAAAATTACTTGAATTGCACTACCTACATTGAATTGTAAGTGTCTTTCAAACAGTAAAATGTAAGCTCGAAGACAGACATATGTGAACAGGATATTATGTCTGTATATTTCTATGAGTAATTTTCTGTAAAAGTATGTCTCAACATGGTTTTTAAAATGTCCATGCCTGCTTGGCTTTAATACATCCTTAATGCTAAGTTTTATCTAAGCATTTTTAAAAATGGTTGTTTGATTCTTGATACATTCCTTCTCAACTAAATGTAGTGAGAGAATTATTATTATTTTTTTTGTTGTTGTTCTATCTTGTGTCCCAATGATATCTAATAACAATTTTCTAAGTTACAAAAGTAAGTTACTATGAAACAAACAAATTTCGGAACTGATAACATGATACTTTTAATGGGAACAAATTTTCTGACCCTGTACGAGTTGATATTAACAAGATTTAACTGTATATATAAAATACTGTATTTTAAGTTTCATCTCTGTGGGAACTGAAATGTCAATTTTCAAAACAAATATACTCTGGTGTAAAGAAAATTTTATTAAAATATTTTGCAGGTAATTTAGAATTATCTAAATGCCGAACATACTGTGATCATTATTAAAATTGAAATTTTTAAAAAAATGAATAAACAATTTAATACAAGTGCTCAAAAACAAAACTTTTGCTCCAAAATGTTTCCCCCCCCCCCCGAATTGCTCCAAAATCCTTTAATAATATTCATTGAGTAAAACACGGAGCGTTGGCCCTATATATCAAAATTGTTTTCATACTAACTACTTATAAGTTCAAAGAGCATGTGTATTTAAATAAAGATAAAAATTAATCTTTAATCAAAATGTTAACTCTGTCTACTTAAACAACATATTATTTACCTGTAATAAATAGAAAATTATAGTTATAAACCTTCCTGCCATTCTTATCTACTGTTTCATTTTACCTTATTTTTTTTTCTTTCTATTTTGAACATCAAATAATTCACATGTATCATATTCTTCATTTTTTGTAAAATAATTCTTTAAAAATGAAATTCGACAAGATTGAGAAAAAATCATTACCTTAAAACATACATGTTTGATATTGCCGAAAAATATTTTATACTTAAATCCTTCGAAAAAAATAAATAAATTGATATAAAATGTGAGCCAACCCTGCTGGAAAGTTAAAATTTTATTGTATTTTAAGTTTATATTTCTCTCTGTTTTTACAAGTATGAAGAAAATGATTTTATGTGCAATAAATATGTGTAAATGAATAACAACTATGCAAATAAGATTATGCAAAAATTGGTTTGTATTTTCATTTTAAATAGCATTAAAAATAATGTGTTTTTTATTATAATTTTAGAGGTTTAGATATACCACATGTTGATGTTGTAATAAATTTTGATCTGCCTTCACATTCAAAAGATTACATACACAGAGTTGGTCGAACTGCCAGGGCAGGTCGAGGAGGAAAATCTATAACATTTGTTGTTCAGTAAGTTTTCCCCTTCCTCACCTGACATTTTAACGTCAGTTAGTTATTGATTTTTAAGTATTTTATAATTGTTTTAACGCTTTTGTTGTCTCCCTGCATAGATTTGAGGTGGAAGCTTATTTAAAAATTGAAGAATTAATAAGCAAAAAGCTTGATTTGTATCCAACTGTAAATGAGGAAGTTATGGTATTGTTGGACAGAGTTGTTGAAGCATCCCTAACAGCTAACAAAGTAAAATGCTTTATTTTTTTATTGTATCCACGTAAAAGTTCACCTCATTAAAATATTATTGACAGCATAATTAAAATTTATCACAATAAAGCATTTTTCCTAATAAATTTGCGCATAAATACATAATTTAATTTTTGCAATTTCAATTACCATTTATTAAGGTTTATAGAATGATGTTACAGAACTGTAACTCTATACCCTGTATAAAAAAAAGTGGTTGCAGATAGTTTTAAAAATATTAATTTGTTGATGTAGCTCTCACATACCATCCATATTTTTTTTTATTTGAAATAACCTGACATTAATATTGGGGGAGGGGCTAATATGGTCCTTTGCATTCATTGCTTAAGGTTCAGGGTCATGACTCAAATGTTAGAGTTGCAAAAAACACACACCAACTCTTCATTATATTGGCATAGATTTGTGTATTAACATAGTTGTATAGAAATTTAATAAATTGAAAATAAGAAATTCATTAATCCCTTCTGTATCAAAACTATAATTTTATTTACTCATATTAAATAAATTTGGTTTTGAATTAGTAATTTAAAGCTACATACTCATCAGTTTTTAAAATTTAAATTTATTACAGTTTAAATAGATGAATACCAACTTCGATGATGCTAAAAAAATTCTTATAACACACACTGCCCAAAAACAATTAATTACAAAATTTATATAATTTTTTTAAGAAAAAATTAAGAGTATCTAAAATATCACATGCTTCATATCTTAAATTCAGATTCGGGTGACGGCCTTGTATTTTACATGTATTGAAAGATACTGTTGATTAGATTTAATATGTCACAGATAATTTTTAAAAATTAAGTAAAGAGGATAAAAGCATCTTCAAAACTCGAAATTTTCTCTCCCTGTGTCCAACTCTTTGACAGTTTTAATTTGGTCGAGAGAGACGTCTTTTAAATCGC
>NC_092210.1:79325572-79350789 GCF_043381705.1 Parasteatoda tepidariorum
TGTATCAAAATTATAATTTTTAAATTAATAATTTAGAACTACATACTCACCAGTTTTTAAAATTTAAATTTATTACAGTTTAAATTGATGAAAACCAATTTGGATAATGCTAAAAAAATTCTTATAGTGCACATTGCCCCAAAACAATTAATTACAGAATTTATATAATTTTTTAAGAAAAAAATTAAGAGTATCTGAAATATCACACACTTCATATCTTAAATTCAAATGAGGTGACTGCCTTAGATACTGTTGATTAGCCTAAATATCTCACAGATAATTTTTAAAAATTAAGTAAAGAGGTTAAAAGCATTTTCGTAATTTTCCCTCCCTATGTCCATGTCTTTGACAGTTTAATTTGGTGGAGAGAGATGTCTTTTAAATCGCAGTCACCCATGTTATCACTTTAAATTATAAATAAGATAGACTATAGTTATACCAATACCAATATTAAGGATTAATACACTATCATCAGTGCTTTTTTTATATTTCATTAGTAATAGTTTAGTAATCAAATAATGCGGATTTGAAATTTATATATATATATATTTTTAGAATTTTGAAAGTAATATTTCCTGAATAATTTTACTAATTTAAAAAACTTGATAGACTTAGCTCTAATAAGGTATTAAGTAATAGTTTCAATTTAGGAAAACAATTTCCTTTCTTTACAATAAATATAGCTTTAATAAGTTGCAATTAAAATTAAATTTTATTCTCATGTATTTATTTCACTCTCACTAATTGGATATTTTTCTATGTAGGAAATGAAAGAACTTGAAGGAAAAGACAAAAAGAGGAAACGGTATAATAAAAATGATGATGACGATACCGAAGAATCAAAAGGAGTTAAGAATAGAATAAAAAAGAAACAAATAAAACGTTAATAAAAGCTAATTAAATTGTTGCCTTGTATGTTATTTGTATATTAAATTTGTTTTTATCTCAACCTTTGAGTCTTTTTTTTTCTTAATATTATTTTGCAAACGAATTTGTTAGTGTTTTTAAAGTAGTCACATTTAAAAGTAATATAACTTTTTGCTTTCTTTGTAATTTTATTTTGGAAATTATTAACTATGACTGGTGTAATTTAATAAAACTATAAAATAATTTTTTCTTTCAAAATGCCTACCATGAATATAAGACTATTTTATAAGGACTTTCATACAGGCTTAAAGGCTAATAATTTCCTAAGAAATAATTTTCTTCCTTTTTTTAGTTTGGAAATGTTATCTTTTGTTTTAGGTCAGTATTCAACTTGATAAACATTATTTATGTTTCATTGCAGTTTAAAAAGTCACCATTTTATTTATTGAAACTAGGAGGTTTTCCTTTTTAAAGTTACTTCTTATAACATTTGCCTTATACTTGTTTCAATTAGTTTTTTAAAAAAATACAGAGAAACATTGCTACAAGGAAACCTCTAAATTTTTACCTAGGAATAACAGTCTTCTAATCTTTGATCCAGGTAATTTTTGTCAACATTATGGATTGTACTGAAAAACTTACTTGTGCTTGTCACATCTTTAATGACTATGCTGGCTGTTGGTTCTGTTAATCTTTGTAATCTCTATAACCAAATGTTCCAGTGGGTACCATTGAAATTTAACATTATAAAAATAGTTATATCAAACCCACAATTTCTTTAAGCTACAACAAGGCACAATTTATTATAAAAATCTTTGTTCTCATATAGTTATTTACAATATAAAATAGTTTGTTTTAATTACAAAAATTTATACGAAAGCAAAAGCATAATCCCTTTTACAGCACAACAATTGTAAACAAACGACAGATGGACACTAGTGACGTCAGGTCGTGTAAAATCACTTGCCCCCGATTCAGATAAAAAAACAAAAGTGTTTTTTTCTTAAAAATAACCCAATTAGCACTCTTAGAAAAGCAATAAAATGTTTTCTGCAACCTTTGAGGGATTTTGAATGAATAAAAATGTTTCTAAAAAATTTTAATTATCCATTAGTGCCCAAGATTTGAGAATTATTTTTATGTCAACAGTACAGCGTAATAAGATAATTCTATTGAAATTCTCACAAAATTTTATTTGAATATTAATAAATATACTATGCCACTTGTATGATTTCTATCTAAACTATGAAATCATATTGAATATTAAAAACAATCATTAATGACTAAATTGAGGAGCACTGGTTAAACATAGAAATAAGACAAATATAGACTTTAGTTTCACAAATATATTTATGAAAATAATGTTAGCAATATAAAAAATTATTTATATATTTCACTATAATTTAGAAAGTATCTGTACAAAGATCAACTGTATTTTAACTTCTTATTACTCTTTATTTCTTCTGCTGAACCCTTTTTATTTTTTAATCTTCTTTGCTTTTCTGCAATTATAGCCAAATTTCCAGGAGTTTTCTTGAAATGAGGATCAGAAGGATCTATGTTGAATAATGGTGAAGTGTATATTGCAGAAAATCTAGGATCATTTACATTGACCTAAAATCATAAGTAATCATTACAATAAATATAGGTACAGGTGATAAGTAAATGAAAAATGCATATTTAATTATTATGAATGTTTTATAACTTGTCAACCGACTAAATAAGTTTAACTCATTAATAGATTAGATATTAATTTAGCTTAACTGTTTTTAAAACTCGTTATTGCAATAAAAATAATTACTATCATGATTCAAGAAGTTCAATTAAAAGAGTTAATACACAGTAAATTGCATGGTTTTTACATTGAATTATTGCTGAAACAGCATCTAGAGGAATATAAGACAAATTATGTCAAACATATAGTATAATAAATACATTTAATAGATTTAACATGAATTAGTGTTATGGGTAAGAGCGAGTTTGTATGAGTTGTACAGGAAAACTAATACCGGAATCTGTGATTCTTTTAATTATGTCATTAACATGTTTAATACAGGTGCAGAGCATTAATGTAAATATAAATAGTTTGCACAGATGGATTTTTAAATCTCTATGTGTTTAACATTGTAGTGTGGCAGCCACACTGTTTTATTGAATTTATTAGTTGAGGAACTTATTTATCCCATGCTGGACAAAGTAGAGCAACCAATGAAGCATATATTGATGATATGCTCAAGGTATTAATGAGGATTTTCTACTTTTGTAAAGGATGGTGTAAGAACCTTACTCAACAGTAATTTTTTTTTTCTTTTTGAAAAACATGTTATTCGTCATTTCTCAAAAAGAATATGGCTAAATAATTTACCTTAAAATTATCCTTAGCTTCTTGTTTGGTTTTCTTCTTTTTCTTTCCCTTGGTTGATTGGTCATTTTCAACATCTACTTTCTTAGAATCTGATATTAGATACAATTCGTCCTAAAAAAAAGTTTAAAACTTAATAAATATTTATGTCTCTTAATTTAAAAAATTACTAATATTGACTTAACTTGAACTTTTTATAGTGAAAATTATTAAACTTATGAGTCTATGTTGGATATTTTAAACTAGTCTAAACATTAGTAGTAGCTTTTTCATACTTATAGGAAGGTACTTTCCTATGATAAAAACTGGCAACTTATCTTCATACTAAATAGCAAGTCAGAGTAAAACCATACATTTGGATGTATATGTAAAAGGAGAACTTAAAAAAATTTTGTTCGCATTTCTTATAAATCTCTCTAAAAAATTTGTTTAGAAAGAAAAAAATTAAGCAAGTGAGAATATTGGTCAGGATTCGCCAAGATTAGGCCAGTCCAGAAAAACTTGGGTACGTTTTTTCAGATTGGGCCCACTTGAAAATACCCATTTCCCCCCTCGCATTTCATCATTACTAAACTTCTTTTTGTGATTATCAAACCAAATTGTTCTTTGAAATAATCAACTTCCAGTTAATAATTTTATTATAAAAACTTGGTAACTTTTTATACAAAATTATATGAAAAACAAGTATGTCTGATCGCACTAACTTGGTACGGGAAAAATTCAAGCACCCCTAAGGAAATTTTTGGTTTAATTAAATAAAAAAATGGCTACAAAATTTAATTTTTTTTTAATTAAAAATGTGCCTTTTACAAATTATAATAATAAAATATCACTACTATTTACATTTACTTTGATTTTTATTATTTTAGGAAATAGGCTAATTTATTTAAGAATATTTCAAAATCAAATAATTTATTTTCTTCGTTAAAGAGAAAGTTTTAACAAAAGACAGACTTAACTTCCTAAAAATATTTTAAAAAAGTTATTATAAAAAACAAATGTGTTTTGGAGAAATATTAGGCCCTGAGAATTTGCATACTTGGTAAACCCCTCAAGATTTATTAAAATACAATCTTAAATTATATATAATATATACATTTAATATTTAAAAATGAATATGATATTTTTAGACAAGGAATGCAGAAATAAATTTTTCATTTAAAAAAAAAATGGTCTGTAATGAGTGTCTTAAAAATTAGATCAAAATATCCCTATTTTATTTTAGATTTCTATTATAGATTATGTACTTGTTTTCATCTATTAAAACTTTTTGAAAAAAAAATCATGTTTAAATAAAAAAAAAAATTAAGAATATTGAACCCATAATTTGGCAGAAACCCATAATTTAAAATATCAGTTGAAAGCCAAAATAACTCAATCATTCATTGCTTCTCTTATGACAACTGGACAAATTTTTGATAAATTCAGTTCAAATTGTGAAATTACTAATAGACCGAAAAGCAGAAAAACTTTGTAACGTTAAAATATTTCAATAAAAAGAAAAAAATTGTGACTTTCTGATATTTTGATTCAATGAAACTGTCATGACACACTTGGGATGTTAAGCTTATATTTTAAATTTTAACATAAACTGAAATTTTTTTAAATTTAATATTTGCTAATATTTTACTAGGTAAAAATTTTGCCAATTACAAAATAAAAATAATATCATGAAAAAATAATGAAATTATTTTTATATTGTAGAAATTGGTTGTTCACGATATGTTCATTCGTAAATAATTATTAATTAAATTTAAAAAGTATTTCTAAAAGTTCATATAGTAGGGATGGACAACAGATGCTTAATGACAAAGAAAACAAATGCTTAGAATTCCCCCCCCTTCATTGCGAAAGCAAAAAAAAAAAAAANAAAGATAAAAGTTCATAGCATTCTAAGACATATAAAGAACTCATACATTGAAAAATGAACATATCACATACTACAAAAGATATGTGCATTTCATTTCATGAATGTATATAATGCTACTAGAAATTTGATTCATTAACTTTAAAACAAATAATGTTTTTATTTATAAACTAAAACTAAACATATAACATAGTATGCTTTACATTTCACAAAGCATCATTTCAGTAACTTCATCATTATGCAATTCATTATACATTTAAAAGACAAAAATATGGCTGATATAGTTACTCTCACATCATTGTCATCCCTTTGTTGATAATAGAGCAATATTTCTACAGTTTATACAATATCATACTTTTATTATTAGTATATATAAGCATGTATGCAGAATATATTAAAAAAAAAAACAAAAAAAGAAACAAACACATACACTCTTTTCACTACAGCGCGAGAATCTCGCATATTTTTTTCTTTTCTCGCATTAAAAAATGACTACCGCGAGAAATTCGCGCATTCTATAAATCAATTTCAAAATTCGCGAATTCCTCGCATTTTGAAAAAAGTTTCGCATTACGTCATTTAGAATAAAATCCGTTTCTTCTTTCTTCCTGTATCTTTCTTTATTTTCAACATCTGCGACGTTATCTAGCTTCCCTATTTAAAAGTATTGTTCTGAACCTTTAAGAACAACAGAACACCATCCCTCGGAACCACGGAACCCCTTTCAGAACAGATTTCTCTGGACCGCGTGTTTACCGTAGGTAAGGTTTCTTCATGTAAGACGTTCAAATTTTTTGCGCATTAATATAAGATGGACAAATACCTTATTAAGGCAACATCTTCTACTCCGAAACGGACAAATGAAAATGAGGGTAGAAACGATCAAAACGAAACAAATACGGATATTATTCAGCCCTAAAAGAAATCAAAGACAGATAAGTATCAAGAGAAATGGGAGAAAATGTATGACTGGTTGGAAAAAGAAGAGAGAAATAGCATGGTTTACATGTTCTGCAAACTTTGCGCGTAAATGCAAAAAGAAGAATCCATTTGGAAGCGGTAAGTTTATTCTTTTAATCATTAACAGTTAAATTCGTTCAATTTTAAATGTAAATATTTTAATATAAAATTGCATGTTAATTATGTAGATAAAATTAAAAATGCAAATATTTAACACCCAGCGTGTGTAGCCAGATTTTTCAACAAAAAATCAGCACCTTTTAGGTACTTTACAAGCATTAAAAAAATATTTTTATTCACTTTTCAAAAAAATTAATTAGGATCTGTGCAGTAATAAAAAAATTTTTCTTCTATCGTTTAAAGTTCTTAATTTATAAATATAAAATCAATAAAGTTCAAAAGAATTTCCAAAAACTTAACATACTCCATGATAAAATAACTAGTTTCTGATAAATATCGCAGAGAAAACCATGCTTTTTTGTAATTAAGAACTACATTCGACATGGCAAAGAAATAATAAAGTAGTTTAAAAAAGTTTCTATTTCCGTATTTCAACGATTTAGATTTATTTTGCTTTATAACTAAAATACTAGATCATAAATTTTCCATTTCCTTCCTTCGTTTTTCGTATTTTAGCAATTTGGATATATTTTCAATTTTCACTAAATTGTTTAAAACTACGTTGTTGTTTTTTTTATTTCATCGGTATTTTGCGATTTGGATGTATTTTGCTTTTTAACTAAATTATTATTAAATTAAAATTTTTTTTCTTTATTTTTATATTTTAGTTATTTGGATATTTTATTTTGGTTGGCTCAATTGTTAAGAACTACGTTTCCTTCCCACGCCTTTTTTGCGATTTGGAATTTTTATTTTTTCGTTTTAACTTAATCAATAGTTTAAAACTTTTCCTTTATCTATTGTATTATTTTTATTATCCGATTTAGTTTTTCAGTCGTCTTTTTTCCCCACATTTCGACGATTTGGATGCACTTCGTTTATAACTTATTAGAATATAATTACTTTTTTATCCTTTTTTCACCTTTCCTTCATTTTTGTATTTCAGTGATTTAGATAAATTTTCAATTTTAACTGAATAATTATTTGGAACTTAAGTTTTTTTTTATTTCTTTGGTATTTTTGAAATTTAGATATATTTTGCTAATAACTGAATTATTATTAAATTACAATTAGTTTATTTTTCTTTGCTGCATTGTTGTGCTTTGATTGGGATATATTTTGTACTTAAACTAAATTGTTAATAATTTAGTCATGCGTATTTTTTTCTTTGTTTCGAACCTCAGCAATTTGAATGCATTTTGTTAATTAACTGAATTATTAGTAAGGAACTNATCAATATTTTACTAAAAACATGATTATTAAACTGAATTCCTATCGCTGCACAAAGTAGCCCCACTTGGGGGCTACTTTGTGCCAGGTATGTTTTGACTTATTATTTGTAAATATTACATACAAATAATGCCAATATTGATCAAATTCACTCGCCCGAGTCCAGTTATAAATATAATACCGATAGATTTTACTAAAGTTTGAATTAACATGGTTTTTTTACATGTCAAAGTTCAAAAACTGCAAAATCCTGCACAAAGTAGCTCCACATTACGGTACATTAAAATATTTCAATAAAAAGAAAAAAATAGTGACTTTCTGATATTTTGATTTAATGAAACTGTAATACTCTTGAGATATCAGGCTTATATTTTACATTTTAATGTGAACCGAAAATTTGTTTTATTTAATCTTTGCTGATATTTTATTAGGTAAAAACTTTGCCTATTACAAAAGAAAAATTAAAATAATATCATGAACAAATAAATAAATTATTTATCAATGGAATTTGAATACATATTGTAGATATTGGTTGTTTACAATATGTTCATTTCTAAATAATTATTAACTAAATTTAATAAATATTTCTGAAAGTTCATATACCTAGGAATAGACAACAAATGCTTATAATCCAATCCCCTCCTTCATTTCAAAAGCGAAAAGAATAAAGATAAAAGTTGTTAACTTTTTGCACATTCTAAGACATATAAAGAACTCATACATTGAAAAATGAAAATATCACATATTGCAAAAGATATATGCATTTCATTTCATGAATGTATGTAATGGTACTAAAAATTTGATTCATTAACTTTAAAGCAAATTACGTTTTGATTTATAATCTAAAACTTATCATATTATGCTTTACATTTCACACAGCATCATTTCAGTAACTTCATCATTATGCAATTCATTATACATTTAAAAGACAAAAATATGGCTGAAATAGTTACTCTTACATCATTTCTTTTATTAATCCCATTGTTGATAATAGATCAATATTTTTACAGTTTGTACAGCATCATACTTTTATTATTAGTATATATAAGTATGTATGCAGAATATATTCATATATATATACATAAAAAACAAAAAAAAAAAACAAACACTCATCTCTTGGGGAAATTATCACGAAAAACACTTAATTATTCCCAGGCAAAATTTAGTTTTTTTTCTTCCCTTCATGAAAATCCTGGGTTTACAAACCTTAAATTGGTCAGATGTTATTAAAAGGTTTTAAAACCGGTAATTGTGGAGAAATTTGTGAAGTTAATGAAGGTAAGAAGAATTAGTTGTTGAAGTTAGGTAATATGTAATTATTATCCATTCGAAAATAATTATTATCCATTTAATCATTAGTGAGTTATCCTCAGAATTGGCTGGCTAGTGCACTTAATTATTTTAAGGGGTGATAGTACACTACCAAAATACCAAGTTTCAATTCCACATTGAATTTCCTAAGTTGTGCAATTTCCAAGTAAAATAAGCAACTTTTCAAGTTTGTTTTGGGGTTTTTATATAAAAGTTTTGAAAAAATGTGGCCAAAAAAACATTTGTGATTTTTTTTAAATAATTAAATTAGATATCTTTTGCCAGTTTCACATTTTCATTGACTTATACAAGTCCTGTTAAGAGCCTTTTGAGAAAAAAATTACAGCAAATCTAAGTCATACACCTTTAGATTATTATGCATATTTTATTATTTTTAATATCACATCTCAGTACAATGCTTAAAATTGCAAATATATTTTAAGGTTCCAATTTAAAAGAAATGGGGAAAAATATTTATGTAATTTCGAACAAATGAATAATGATTAAAATGATTGATTGATTAAGAAATAAGAATGATTAAGAAATGATTAAAAATTAAACAATATGAAAGAAAAAATGCTCATCTGTAAAAACATCTTTTGTAATTTTCAAAATGTCAGCACATCTAACATTAATATTTATTTCTATTGAAAATTATGTAATTGGGGTGAATCTTATCAAATTTAATAATACATAATGATTAACAGCAAGTTTTAAATTTTTAACATGAAGATAGATTTATTACTAATAGACTATCAAGTACTGGTTAGTCACAATAAATATGACAAAATCAACCACAGGAAGTCAGTTTGATTGATGGAACATATAACTTAACAGAACAAATGAATAAATAAAAAATTCCTCTTAACATTAATCAATCTACGAATTAAAATTTAATTCTGATTGGTTTTATAGATTTGAAAAAATGGCATAATAGAAATTTTTTGACAGAGTGATTGTTTTTAAAAAGAATAAAAACTTATTGAAAAGAGCAGAAAACTGCAGATCTGAGAAATAGTTTTATGCCTGTATTCAATTAAAAAATTAAACAAAACAGAGCTTACGTTTGTTTTAGAGCTTTTCTTCTTGGTGTTGCTGATTTTCATTTCTGAAATAAAGTAAAAATATGCATACACTATAAATATATCTTTCGGGAATTTTTTTATTTTTCTTACTTTAAATTTAAACTTGACAAATTTGTGAAACAGAGTTAAGGCTCAGTAAAAATTATTATTTTGAAAGCATCTAATTTTTTTTCTTCATAAAAATATGTATTAATAAATAAAAAATTGAGGGCATCAACTGATTGTTAGTTTAGAGTGACTCAAAATATTGTTTTTGAAGCATTTCTTTAAACACAAAAAAACTATGTATTAAAAAAATATGTTGTTTTGAGAACTGACTGGTAAGAAGCATACTCCATAATTGCCTACATGAAATAAAAGGTATTAAATTAAGTATAAAAAACACAAAAAATCAAAATTATACATTTTAAAATTTCCATAACATCAATATTTTTAAATAAAAAAGCAAGAAATATACTATACAGATATTTTCAATAGATAAGAAAAATAATTTAATTATACTTTTAAAATTATTGAAAGAAAAATTTTGTAATCATTCATCTTCAATACTTCATTATCATTCAACCGGGAAAAATTTTGCTCGGTTTTCCCGCCATTTTGAACTAGAATGATTAAGGAGAAAAGTGGAAATTTGACACATCCTTGAAGTTGAGTAGAGGAGAATGTGGGGAAGGGAGTATTTATCTCCCTGTTTGTCCAGAGAAAACTTCAACATTTCTTCCGTGACCTTGAAGATATTTAGATGAAGAAGGAGCAGGAAAGGAACAAATGTTTTATTTTCTCCTGTGTGTAGGAAAGAAGCGTTGTCTTTCTGATAAGCTGCTTTCAATCAAACATAAAGGAGTGGCACGCTGATTTCATTTTCTCTTTGATTTAGGAGGAGGTGAGGGTAATGCATTGCATGTGCATATCCATGAACAAAAGAAAGGGAAATAAAAAGAAAAATATGTCCCTTCACTTTACAGGTATACTAATTACAAATATATCCCTTCACTTTAAGTAAAAAAAAGTGAAATGGAAATACGTAAATGATTAAAATATGGCTATTTTTTTTACTCAATTATAAAATAGGAATACAGTTAAGCTGAATTTAATAATTTAAAAAATAATCAGAAGAATTTTGTAAATTATAAACATAATTGATTGTGTTAGTAGGGAGGGGGATACAAAACCCATCAAGCTTTGTCCGGATTACTACTACTAAAATTAATAATTCGTCTAAATAAATATGAATAAAATTTTATTATTATCAGTAAAATTGAATGATTACAAAGATACTTCTAAAACATTTGTTAGAGTCCAAATTTAAGAAGTTTTTTTAAACACATTATTTAAAAAAGAGGATTCAATAAAAATAAAAAATGGTAACCTTTAATTCAAAACATGACTAAGTACTGTCACTCCTTATAAGAACATGACATTTTAAAAATAAAAAAGAAATAAAATAATAAATAAGTATGAATTTTTTTTCTAAACTCGGATCCTGCTAAATTTAGAATCTGGAGTGAAAAATCAGAAATGGAACAATTAAAGTGCCTAAAAGTAAAATGACGGATTCTTAAGTCCCTGGAGAATTGTCAGGGTGAAATGCAATTTTACCCTCAAATCGAAAATTACCATTATCAGAGAATTCGACACTCAATAAAATTGTTGGATTTCAGTCTTCGATTTTCGTAGTATCATAATTGGGGTATAGGGGATTAAAATAATCCAATTTTTTTCCAAACCAGCCATCATTAAGCGCATCTTCAAGATTCTTCTATTATTCTTAATCGTTTCTGAGTGTTGCCAATTGTATGTTCAAGTTAAGGAATATGAAACTTATGCCCCTAGAGTATTGGCATGTTAGAAATTTTTTTAATATCCACTTTAGTTTCTCAGTTTTGTTATTCTTGATTTATTATGATAAATTATTTTATAATTTCGGATGATACATTATTATTACTACAATTATTTATTATGAACAAAACGCTTTTGAATTGCCTGTTATATTTATCCATTAATTAACGAAACAATATTTTTCAACTGGATGAATTCTGATTTGTTTTTTTTTTCCCCTTTCCACAGTTCACAATAAATTTCGTACTCAATAAATTAGTTCTTTTTATTCATAAATATTAAGATTAAATTTCTCTTTTAATTCAGTTGATCTTATAATATCCTGTCTTGTACGGGGTTTCAATATTTATATTTCTTGTCTAAACTTGTAAATGTCTTTATTCTTTTGTATGTTATTTTTCTATAACTTCTAATTAAAATTAAGAGAGCTTTTAGTTTTTTTTCTTCTTATTTTAAAATGTGTTACTCTTTTTCATTGTAATTTGAGTTCGATAAAACATCAATTAACGTTACTGCTTGGCCAATCCAGAAAACCGGGAAATTCACACATGCGGGACAGTGATGGTCCCGAGCATTCCGGATAATTGGTTTTCTACTGTATCAGGGTGCAATATTTGTTTTGTGTGTGAATTCGTATTTCATTAATCCATACTAGATGACTGAATCTTCCTTCTTTATCAATTTCACAAGTAAAATTATTACAATCATGCACAATAACACAAAATAGTTTTAAATAATAAGAAAATATAACGTTAGTGCTACAACAGCTGAATAGAATCTGAACTGATTAATACAAAGCTGCACAAAGTAGAATCAATGTGAAATATTATCAACAATTTCATGATCAAATATTATTAAATCAGCCATTAAATATCATTGCAAGTTTTATGAATGATAAACACTAAATTTTACAATTATTAATTATGGCTTACCAGTAGAGGCATCAGAATTGCTCATGTCGGATAGTTCATCCTCTGACTCCTCATCCTAAAAAAATTTAAATTTTACGTTAGAAAATATTTTGTTTCTCATATAATTTCAAAGTTAGAAGCTAAATGCCTTTTCTTCTCCACCGAGAAAGGCAACCAAAATTTTAAAAATAAACCAGTTTAAATTTGAAACAAAAAAATGTATAATAAATCAACTGATAATAAATTAATCAATCAAAAATTGATAATAAATTAATAAATCAAAAATTGACAATAAATAAAAAAATTGATGAAAATCAATGAGTTCCAAAAGTGGTCATTTCCAACTAAATTAATTCACAGGAGAGACAAAAAACTGAATAGTTAAGTATCAGCTTGATATATATAGTTTTTTTTTTAATTTTTGGTACTAATGGTTGATTATAAATGGTTGCAAAATACTCAATTGCGCGATCGATAACATCACTTAAATACTTTATTTTTAGGTCTTCACAAAATTACTTAACTTGTATACATCAAGATAAGCGAAAGCAAAAAACAGTTGTCAATATTTATTTATCATTTCAAATCAATAGGGAATAAAACTGTTTTACGATATAAAAAACAAAATTTTTAAAGCATATATTTGTTTATTTTTTGATAAAATGTAAATTTTGTGGATTTTAGAAATTGGCATGATGGTTTTTATTTTTCCCAATAACTTTCATTGTAAACTTTTGATTGAAAATAATAATTGAACTAAAAATTATTTCTTAGGCATTATTAATCCCAACATTCATTTTTAGTTCATTTGAAATGCAAATTAGAGAATTTGTTTGGACGCCAATAATTAGTTTGTAATAAAAAAAGCTGAAATTATGAAAAGAAAAATGAATAGGTACTGGTTTGTTTTATTTTGATCTAGAATACCAATACATACTACAGCATACTGCTTAATAAATCAGCTAATGTGCAAGTTTTATTTCTTAACTTAATGCTATGGATTTCATAATTAAACCTAGTGTGTCCTCATCACAAAGTGGATCATCTTAATCTAACGGCGTGACACTGCTCAAACATTTTCTACTTAATTTTTTTTTGTTAGAACTATGAGCTACTATGTACTTAGAACTATGTATGAACTACTAAACAATAAAATTAATTATGAGCTGTTTTTTATTTAATTAATTTTCTATATACAGCTAATGTAATAAAACTTACGATCCAATAGGCAAATAAAGTCCTCAAAGCTATTTTGAGCATTATAATTTGTTGCTCAATTTATATTATGGCTTAAATTTTTAAAAGACAATTTAATGTAATATGTAAAAGTAATAATATATTCTATATTATAATATCAATAAAACTATAATTAAACAGATAACTGTCTAATAAAAACTGAAACATATTTAACAAAGTAACAGTAAAATAAAGAATTACAAATTGAAAAATAAAGTTACAAAAAATGCAAAGGTAAAAAAAAAAAAAAAAAAATTATATACCTCATGAGTTCTTGCTTTCTTAACTTTTTTCTTTAATTTTTGCTTTTCTTTCTTTTTCTTTTGTAACTCTTCAAATGGAGTGTAAGATTTTTCTTCTTCAAGCTTTTCTTTCACCAAACTTTCAGTTTTTTCTTTCATACCTAATTTAAACACAATGTCAATAAAGTTTTGTAATTTTCTTTAATCAGGTGCAGTGCACAAAATAAAATAAAATGGAATGAGTGAATAACTTAAAATTTATTGCAATAATTTTCTTGAACTAAGAGGCAATTTCAATGGTAGAAGTATATGATATCTGACAAAAGCTTATTATCTCTAAATAATGAAATGCTTTCGATGGATTCAGATTTTTAACTCTAGAATAAGAGCGGTAGCTACAATTTAAAAAAAATATGGGTTAAATAATTTTCTCAGGGAAGACTTCAGAAGTCTATATGTTTTTAAAGTAATTGTTTTTAATAAAAATTGCATCTTAGTAAGTAAAATTAAGAGAATCATTAATTAAAAAGTATTTTTTTAGGCACAATATATAATTTTTAATACTAGCTTAGAAAAACATTCACATACAGATAATAGTCAATACTAGCGAATGAAGTACTAATAATACTAGAAAGTGGAATTTCCTTCCAAGCCAGCATTTTTGATTGGATTAAAAGAAGTTAAACTGCTTTTAATGCCCAAAATTATTCCATATGTAAAGATGCATTACAGTCTTGTTTTTGTCAGGGAAAAAATAATAAACAAGAAAACTATATGTTAACAAAAGAAAAGAGATGCAAAAAGAGGATTACCAGGTTCCCAAGTAATTTCCATTTCATATTTTTCTCCACTCTTTTCTTTTTCTTGTTCACTTATAGATTCAAGCAATGATTTGTATTTTTGTAATCTTTCCTTGGTTGATAGTTTTCGATTATCCTCTTCGGTATCACTAATTTCTTCTGTTAATGGTAAGGAAAAAATTAATAAGGGAGTTACTACATAAATAACAGAAAAATTATAAATAATATAAAACTTATAAATCCTCAAAATTACTAATTTAAAAAAAAAAAAAAAAGCTAATTAGGCTCTCCACTATTTATATACTTTAGTATAGATACTGTAGCTCAAAATTATTGTCAAACTCACTTGTTAAAAATATTAAATTCACATTGTCAAAGTAATATATTTATTAATTGTAATCAAGAGGCGACAATAGAAATTTTGATTGCTTAGATTAATTAAGAAAAATAAAGCAATGCTTGGTCAGATTTTTTCTTTTGTTCTTTCATGTAAAAGTAATATATTTTAATCTACATCCAACAGTTCACTGAAATTCCATTCTTCTATCATCCAAATAAATTATATGAACAAAGATAAATAAGTATTTAAAAAAAAAAATCTTAAGCAGAGTCTATCGGCATGTAAGCTCATTGATTAGTAGACTCAGCCACTTATCACTAAATGTCTAAGAATGAAATCATAGCATTAAAAATTCAATGGTAATGAAATTTATGACTGCTAGATATTAAAATCATAACTACCTAGTCATACATTGAAATTTACTTAAATTGCAATAATGCCTTCAGTGGCAGGGTCAAAAATACTTAGAGGCAATGTTTTATATCTGATTTCTAGGAAATCACCCTTTTCAGGTAACAATACCAGTCTTTCAACCATCATTTAAATAACTAATTATTCTTCATAATTTTGATAAAAGAGAATTAGGATTGGTTAAAATATGGAGAAGTTAGGTGTATGTGAGTATACTTCCTGTGAATGAGAAAACGAAAAGCGCTTAAACAAAACTAGAGCGTTTTTTCTTCTTTTACTTTTCCTAGTATTACAAAATTAATAACTAGAAAAATTTTATGTTTTTCTAGATGTTATCTTATTAACATTAAATATTAATTGTAATAGTTTCACTAACCTTAATTAAGTTTTCTAATTGAAAATTAAATAATACTAATCTACTTAACTTTTCCCTAGTTACTCTTATTGTATAGTATTCTCAGAATACTGCAGAAAAAAAAGAAAGGAAAACTATCTCATTTTAAATGCGTAGATTTAGGAAAATGAAAATAAAACATTCAGATATTGATGAGATCACATTAAATAGAAGGCATGGTAGTAAATGTTTTAGAAATTATAGCATTTATTTATATTCTTGACAGTGAAAGTAATTTTTTTTTTTAAATGCAACTAACATATCTGTACTCAATTATTGTTTTTCTTTCCAATCTAGTTAAAGAAATAGAAAGTGGAGCAGCCAAGTACTATTTAAACTTGGTAAATACTACACTATTAATAATGAATGTATACCATTAGGGATAAGCTATGCCTGTAATATTATGTTTCTCAATTTTTTTTTAAAGCTTCATTTGAATAACATTTTTAATTTCAAATTTTCGTCTTCTGTTGATGAATTATGCCTTGTCTATATTATGGTCAGGTCAGACAATGTATTTAGGAATACATAAATATTACAACAAAATTTTAAACATCGTTTCCGGAACTCATTTACAATGAAGATATTAAGGTACAGAAATATAATCTAGCATATTCTCCAGCATTTGAGGTTTTGTTGAAATATTTTTTTAATGGTAGTGAAAAAATGCAAAAATGTTGAAGCAAATAGAATTTTTTTCAATATTTGTCACAGTTTCTAAATATGAGCATTTGTATATCTGATCTTTTATATAACTGTTTAAGTGATTGGTATAAACCAGTGAGTACAACATGAAATGGATGGAAAACAGTGACCAAAATCCTTTTAAATCTAATTTAATAAAACACTAGTACAACATCTTAGCTACCACTAGGAAAAATATTCTCTGAAACTATGGAAATTCTATAGCTATTGACATGGTCTCTAACCTAGAATTTCTTGCACACTGCAATATTTAAAGTGGTAGTGAAATAGCAATTAGGTAAGTACAATTCTGTCATCACTTAAAAACTACAAGGTATAATTAACAAGTATTACATATAGTTGAATCCATTTCATATTGTGGTCAAAATCCCGGTAAAACAAATATATTTAAAAAAAAATGAAATAGTAAAGTATAGTTGAAGAAGTCAGTCAGCCTATTAAAGCTGAAGAAGTTAGCATAAATATGTCATAAAGCACAAAACTTTAATAGTACAATACCTTGGCTGTCCTCAGAAGATGAAGCTAAATATTCTTTAATGTCTTTTTCAATATTGTCAGGCTCCGTGAATGCTTTTTGAAGGATTTCTCTACGTTGAGGATCTGTTTCATCCCATGTTAGCCCAACTTTAACTTGTTGGAGTGCAGTGGTAACAAATAATTTTGGCTTATATTCAGTTAAATCAGGGTTCTCTGCGATGCTAGTCGGCTCCTAAAATAACATAGCCTATTATACAGGGCACATTTTAAGAGAAATTTGAGTACACTAATACACCTTAGAAGAGTTATTTTATGATCAAAATCGAATCTTCACAAATTATTTCATTGTAAAAAAAAATCTGTCATAAGAAATTTTAATGTAAAAATAGACTATTGACAGAACATTTTAACTTGAAGAAAAAAAGGATCCTCCACAAAAGTTTTCTTTTGGAAAACAGGGTAGGTGATGTCTTTCATTCATTATTTTCTAATTTTCTTCTCTACCAATGCTTTGTAATGCATAAGGTTAAGAAAAGAACCCTTGACAAGAAATTGAAGCTATTAATAGTAAGTACATGTATTCTAATATATACCTGTCTCTTGCATTTTCAATTTCATAATGTTTGGAGGTGTTCTGTGGGGCCTAGTTCCTTGCAGCAAAAAATATATATTGTTTAAAAAAATTCATTTTTTGTTAAGTATCATTGCTAAGGAGTTTCTCAATAGCAAACATGAAAATATCTTTCGAATTACCAATCATTTAAACTGGACTCTTTTTTAAATTGATTTATGGCCTGTATAGCAGTGGTTAATATTCATTACTTCAGATAATCCAATTTGAATATTTATTTCCTTCAATGATAACAAACTTCATCAATAAATTTGTTGAAGGATTCCTTCGACCAAATAATTCTTCTTACTCTTACCAAACTTCAACCAACAGATTTTCTTCACAAATATAGATCCTTCTGGTTAAACCACTGCTTTTTCTCTCAAAATCACAAAAACAGGACCCTTGATAAAAAATCAAAAATAACTCCCGGTAATTGCAGATACATTACAAATATATATCAAGGGTCACCCTGTTATACATACTACGTCAAGTTTTTGTCATGAGTGGATAAAACTATAATTTTTTCTGTCTGAAAAAAATAGGTTTTTGCATGAGTTTCAAAAATAGAATTTGCATCAACAACTTATGTACACAGTTTTTCACTAATCAAGTTTTTCACTAATAAAAAACATTAAAAATGCTTAGAATTCTATGTTCTTTAAAATTGGTACACATTGCTTAAATGTAGAGTTAATATAAAAATTATACTAGAGAACTAGAGGTACACAGAAAGTTTTTCTGACCTTCCCAACTGGAGAAAAAATGCATTCTTTCTTCAGTGTGCGAAAAAAAAAAGATTTGATATTTTTTTAATATGATTTGACCACTTTCTGTCAAAATTAAATTACACATTAAATTCTATGAACTAGAAAAATACTCACTTGATCTAATGTTAGGTCATCAGGTACAAATCGCAAGTCAAAACGCACAGAGCTGCTTTCATACTCCATACCATTCAACTGTTCATACAAAATATTAGCTGTTTCAGGGGTATCACACTCAACTATGGCATAATAGTACTTCAATCTATTCATTTGATATTGCCTCAATTTTTCACGGTGATACTTGCTTCCTTTTTTATCCTCAACTTCTTCCTCATCATCGGCTAGAGTTTTTTCAACCAATTCACGAGGACCATTCAATTTCTCTTCTTCTATTCTTTGTAATCCATATTCAGATGGATAAATCTAGAATATATATTGACTTAAATGTTATACAGACATAGAATTGCGGGAAAAAGAAACTATGTAAAATTCTTTTGTACATAAAAAGTAACATCCATAAAAATTTAAAGATTTATTTTTAAGAGATAAACTCTTAACTTTACCTGTACACATAAGGAAAGTTCAGATAAGGTAAAAAAAAAAAAACATATTGCACCTATATATATTTTTAAAAATTGTTTGTTTTACTCCAAAAATGAAAAATAACTTTTAACTTATTCTTTTACTTTTGGATACTAATAATTTTTTGTTATTGTATGATCAATTTATTAATAGTATTGTTAATCATACATTTATAAAAATCTATTATCAATTGTATATTTAAAAGATTGAAATAGTTTGTGCAAAAAAAAAAAAAAAAAGCATAAAGCTAGCCAGTTTAGACAAGCCCTTGAAAAATTCCTGCATATCTCATTTCTACACAGTGTTTAGAAACCCAGAAGAATTAGAAAATATTACAACATGCCAGTTTTGAATTCCGCATTCATTATTAGGTGCTCTCAATTCCGTCATCAAGTCATATATTCTCTTTGTTATTTTGCAGTTATTGCAGCAGATATATATATCATTTTTAAAGCCCTTATAATTTTATATGGTCCTGAAAATTCTGATATTTTTTGTACAGTGTTAAAATATTAATTAGTCTTAAAACATTAATTTGTTAAATATGAGCCATGAATTTCAGTAACTGACTTTAAGGGCACTGAATTCACAAATATTTTGTAATAAACCCATGTGGTTTTGTCAATCACCTTTTAAATAGTAATTGTTCTACAGATTTTCACATAGTTCTTAAAACCTTACTTTTTTAAAAAAGATATGGCATTAATTTGACACACAAAAAATATTTAATACATAAGTGAGTACTTCACATAAATTAGGAAAAATTAGGCCATTTCCAGAGCTTCATGTTTAAGTAAGAAATACTGAAATTTTTTCTTGTTACACACACATAGGATGGTGTAAATGAAAGTCTCTTTCTTTCTGCACTTTCTGTTCTACTCAGATTAGAGGAGAATGACTCATTTGCTTCTTGCCTCAAATGTACAAGTTTAAAATTGATTTAGTAAATTTTTTTCCTCATAAAAAATACCTCTTTAATAGTGTTTTCCAGATATTGGAAGTCTCAGTCTTTCAGCTAGATAGTATATTATTTAAATATATATTTTTTAGATTTTTAAAGCAATATTTTTAATAATTTTTCATTTGAAAATGTTTGATTTTTCAAAAGGCAGGAATGAGTGATAAAAAGTAAACTTACTTTAACAGAAACAATTGATGTATCAGGTGGTTTGAATGAATTAAACACTGCATATAAATCAACTGCTCTAATTCTGTCCCAATCCATATGACACACAGCAAGCCTTCTAGTTATTTCATCTGTATCTGGAGCTCTTTCATGTTGTTCTTCCCACTGATGATCAAATACATCACCTATAATTGATTTTCAATTTAGAGGTAGCATCAAACAAAAGAAATACAGATTTCACATTCGGTGTAACTTTAAACTCAGACACCAACTTTCTTTTTGTACACAAACTTCATGAAATCTTTGTACTTGTTTTTAAATGATCTTAACAAACCAGTAATTTTCAAACTATACTCAGCAAAACATTTCCCATTGTTCAGGGAAAAAGTAAGCCAAAAAATATACTTTTAACATAAAAAGAAAAATTATTTAAATATTAGGTTTGCTCATACTCTCAATATGTTTGTCAACTTTTCACATATTTGTCATCATTCAAGAGAAACAGCAACTGCATAAAAAGGTCAACAGTATTGAAAGTATCAATTTCTCATATATTACACGATGAAACTAATTTTCGCAAGTCCTTGACACCAAAGTAATTAAAAGACAAATTGCGGAACTGTAATATTAACAATGGATTTTGTTCATACTTTCAAGAGATTGTGACGAAAGAGATCAAACAATGAAATCTTATGGTCTATTAATTCAAACAAAGGAACTACTATCTTCTAATGAGACTATTCAGATTTCTGACATTTAGTTTAGTAAATACAATATAATACGAAACAGCAGAAAAGGGAAAAAAAATCAATGGACTTCATAGAATTTTTAATTGCAGGATATTTTTAGTCTCATAACACTTGTACAGTACCGTGAGAATGAAGAAGTTTTTGGAATCTCTACTCACTACAATTTAGTTAGATTGAGTTATTAAAAATAGTTTGGTAAATGATAAATACATATTACATTCATGACATTATTGCATTTTTGACACTGTATTTGTTAGCATTCTTATTGCACCTGCTCATACACACATGTAAAAGTTTCCTTAATCATATTTGAAATTATAGAGTCACCTAATTCTTATTTACAAATCATGATAACATAATATTTACGTGTGTATATAAGTTGAAGATGAAGAGACAATGCTCCCAAATGTTGAAAAGTTTTGTGAAATCGTTCTTATTTGGCCGAATTTTAACCAAAGATTGGGACTTATGAAAAGCAAGATATTGAGACAAAACAGCAGAATCTCTGGTCACTTTAGATATTACACATATGATAAAGCAATCTGCAACAACAAATATTTACATAGACTGCAATGCAATCAAATATTTTGTAAAGAGATTTTGAAAATAAGTATAAACTTCAGTATGCCAACTAAATAAATAATCATTGCCAAAATAAATAAAATAAAATAAAATAGCCATACTTTCTTTACTCTCAGAATCATCACTTTCGGAATCTTCATCAGAATCTTCTTCAGAAGAGTCAGCATTATCAGAGTCTTCAAAAAATAAAAATATTAAAACATAATTGCTCTATTTTGCATAATAGAAATATTTGTGTCATAAATTCTTATTATAATAACATTAAATTTGTTCTAAGCAATGCCCAAAGGCAGGGGTGGGGAAACATTATGCACCAACGTGCCATTTTTTCAAAAAATTGTTTAATGAGGTCATAGATGTGCCGTCAAATATTTTTAACTTCGTGATCATTGGGAAAATAATAACGCTAAATACTATCAACTCAAAACTCTTCATTTACTATGAAAAAAAACAAAAAAACATTTTGCAATGTCTCATTTATATGCGTAATTCAACTTAAAGTAACAACAGAGTGACTGTTGTTGCAGATTAGATGATAAATAACTTATATATTAGGTTGTGAGATGTTAGTTTAAGCAGAACTGTTAATTTTTTTTTACTGGTTATTCATTATTAGCTTGTTTTTTTTATCGTTATTAATTGTTTTTTTGGCATTAATTGTCAATTTTTTTGTTAATTGCTTATTTTTTTTGTATGTTTTTATGAATTTTAATTTAATTGTTAATATGCTTCATAGTGAATTTTGTGATTGGTAGCGTGCCCAGAGTAGTGCGTCGCGTGCCATAAATGGCTCGTGTGCCTTTGGCTTGCCATCCCTGCCCTAAGGTGTTCCTCAACCCTGGTCTGTGGATCAAATGGTACCGGGCCACCCATTTTATTGAAACTGAATTTAAATTTCTAGGTTTATACCCCAAATTAGAAATATCTGTGTTCCATTAAAATTTTATTTATTTAAAAAAGGGGGCTCCCGAAGGTAGTGATATAATTTTTTAGAATTTTTTGTAACATATCATTGTTCCCGATTACCCCCAGATTGAACCGTCTCATCGCGAAGAAACAAGTTCAGGGTTTTCATTGATTTAACATTCTAGTAAGTTAAAATGCTAAATTACTTTATATTGTATTTTATTTTGAAGGCATGTTTAAATACATTTAAATTAAAATTAATAAATCAAAATAATCTAAAATATAAACAATCAAGTCGCCCCCCAGCGGGCTGCGGTAAAATTATCAAACATTGACAAAAAGGTTGGGGAACACTGCCGTAAGATGTGCATTATAAACATTTTTTAAATGAAGTAAAAAATGAAAATGCTGCTCTTAATATCCTCATTTATAGAAATAATAAATATAAATAATAATAGCAACAAATTATAAAATATAAAATTCATAAGATAAATAAGACAGAAACATTACAATGTTAAACATTTAGAAGAAAAGAGAAATATTCTATTTCCACAGGTCGTAAAAAAATCATCAAATTATTATTGATGCTGAACTAAATGTGGTAATAAGTATCAATATACTAATATAAGTACTGTGGTAATAGATTTTTTCCCCACAGAAACAAAATAATATGAAAAAGAATAAACATTTATTAAAATTACTAACCATATTGTTTAACACTATCCTTATCGATTTCTTCTTCTTCAGAACATTCCTCTTCTGAACTAGTTTCTTGTTCGAATTGAAAGTCTAATTCACGAGATTTAGCCTGTACACTTTCTTGTGGCCTTTTGTTACTGATAACATTAGGGCATTTACTTTTACTAACAGTACTATCTTCATGGAATTCTTTAATAGCATTACTTGTGGATAGTTCGTTTTCAGATTTACATTCAACCAAAGAAAATTTATTACTTTCACTCATTAAATTTTTGTTTGTTTTTTGATTTTTAACTTTTTTCTTCTTAGATATTTTATTTTGATCATTGGTTTCATTATCAATATTCCTAAAATTATTATCTAAACTTTCATTTTTTTCAACAAGTTTTCCTACTTTCATCTTATTTTTTTCTTTTTTCTTATGCTTCTTTGCTTTATCAATTTTTTCATTATCAGGCATGTCTTCACTATCAGATGACTCTTCATCCATATTATAAAGGCTTCTTAAATTTTCTGTTGCATCTAATTTTAGAGCACAGCCATGTTCATCAATGCTGCATTTTTCTGTGAATCGTTTATTTTTTAACAATGTTTTAAAGCGGTTGTCAATCTGAATTTTTCGTACCTTTTTTGGAATACGTCGAAAGGATGGATCAGTAAGAATATGAGAAAATCTTTCATCTTTAAATACGTCATCCATATTGAACTGAAAAAAGAAACATTAAAATAAATAATTTGAAATTAAAATAGCTAAGGATTTTTTTAAAGACTAGAATTTTTTAAATATGTCAACATGCTTCTGTGATTGTTCAATGATTCTGTGTTGATAAATCAATATCCGTGGAGAAAAGTGAAGGTAATCTTTTAATTTTCATACTAAATTTATAAAAAAAAAAAAAATTATAGTCTGTATATTTAGAAACAGTGAGTATTTAAGTCTGCATGAATATTAAGTGAGTCTTTAAATCTGAACACGGCTCTAAATATGTCTTAATGAAAATGGATAAAGTTCAAAATTCATGCTTATGAAAATAGACAAACCCTAATATGGATGTTCATGTAAATAAACGTGTCTATAAATGCTTGTTTACGAAAATCGACAAACAACAAAATGCACATTTATTCAAATGGACATGGCATTTCCTTCTGCTTTTTAAACTTCTTTTAGGCGGAGTTGTAAAAAACCTAACCTATTGGATTTTTTCAGGGTATTATCAGCTTTTTTCAACAATTTCTTTTTATTCTTTGTAATCTTAGAGTAAATCATGCTGCATTATTAAATACTGATAATTTCATTAATAATTAAGACATTGATAACAATTATTGATCCAATTTTCATCAATGTTCTTTATAATTCTTATTGTTCTTTATTAAATTAACAACAAAAAAATAAATAAATAAAAAAAAATAACATCAGCAATGAATTTTCAGGATTTACCTATTCTGTTTCAGAATTACAATTAAACAACTAAATGTATACTTTTGAACTGGTTTTGTCTAAGTAGTGAAAAAGCAAATAAATTTGTCAAAGTATTCTGATATTTGAAGACAAAAGGTGTTATCAATTTAGATTGAAATACATAACTGATAGTTGTGTTGAAATGGTGTGTGTTAATTTATCTATATATTTTAAAAGTATCATTATGAAACAAGACTCACAGATTTGGCAAAATAGTATTTAAAACATAAGTTTAAATAAATTATTTTCTTCTAAAAACAACAGTTTCAAATGTATTGAAAACTAGTATCTCAAATTTTTGTGAGAATACCTCAGCACATTATTAGAAATTTCTAATTATACATACGTATAAAAATTTTGAAACACAATAGAATGTAGAAGTAATGGGAAATATAAATATTTCAATGGATAGTTTGTTTCTTATTCTACCATAAACCTAATACCCTGAGTTGATTTGTCAATCAGTGTTTTCATCTCAGAAAAAAAAATGGGTGAGAATTTCTCGCCCTTTCTCAAAAACAGGGTGAGATTTCAAAAAGTTAAGTAAGATTTCAAAAATTAAAAAAAAAAAAAAAAAAAA
>NC_092210.1:79353568-79419676 GCF_043381705.1 Parasteatoda tepidariorum
ATCATCATATGGAAAATGTTCTACATCTACTTTTTCATCAGCTATTCTCATTAGGTTGCTCAAATGCGTATTTGTTTCGTTTTGATCGTTTCTACCCACATTTGTTTCATTTTCATTTGTCCGTTTCGGAGTAGAAGATATTGGCTTTGCAAGGTATTTATCCATCTTACATTATCGAGCAAAAAATTTGAACGTCTTACATGAAGAAACCTTACCTAAGGTGAACAAGTGGTTGCAGAGAAATGCGTTCTGAAAGAGGTTCCGTGGCTCGGAAGAATGGTTTTCTGTTGTTCTTAAAGGTTCTGAACAATACTGGTAAATAGGGAAGCTAGATAATGGGGCAGATGTTGAAAATAATAAAAGATCCAGGAAGAAAAGTGAAACGGATTTTATTCTAAATGGCGCAAATGAGATTTTTTTTCAATATGCGAGAAATTCGCGAATTTTGAAATTGGGCAAATTTCTCGCGGTAATCATTTTTTCATTGCGAGAATATAAAAAAATATGCGATATTCTCGCTCTGTAGTGAAAACACTGTCAATAGAGTAAAAAAAAAAAAAATCCCACATGGGTTTTCCCAGAACATTCACCCTTTTTATTTTTTTGACGGTTAAAACCATAACAAGAAGGGATTATCGTAACAACCCTGCATTTAATCCAAATAAATTCATAATGTGATATTGCCCATTTTTATAAATCATGGATACATTATTGTAATTAATATATATATACATATTCTAAAGTGGTAGTAAATTTATGAAATATTTATTTGGTTTTAAAGCTTACATTGTTTCCAGTTCATTGCCAATATTTAAATTTTGTGAAGATCTTTTATCATACAGTATAAAATTTGCTATGTTATAAATAAAATAGAATAGTTTTAAAGCTATCGATTTAGACATGTATTTCTACCATTATTCTTTTCAGCTTCCAATTTTTTGTTGTATAGGGATTTAGTAATCAACTATGTCAACCTTCATCTATTGAAAGGTACCTCATAATAGAATCAAGTTAACATGTCTTATATACTAGTGAATTGGTATTCAATATTTATAGTGGTAGTTACGCCACATTATTCCCCTTCCAGAATTTTATCTGTGATAGAATTCAATGAACGGATACCACTAGTTGATTCATGCTATTTATTTTTTCATTTTTTAATATCAATTTTGCTCATTATATTTTTTCTTCATAGCATTTCGCCCATTATTTTTTTATAGCAATTTTTCCCCCTTCATTTTTCGTTTATAGCATTTCGCTCGTTTTTCCCCCCCTTCATTTCTTGGTTAGATCATTTTGCTCATTATATATATATTTTATTTACTTCACCGGATTTCTTTTTTTTCTTTCTTAGAGCAGTATATTTTTAAGCAAATCAACTGCTTAATGTGAATCATCCATCAATGGGTGCAAGTTCATAACACGTCCACAGATCACTATTATAGGGATTTAATTATTATGGAATACGTCATCCTTCATCTATCAAAAAGTACCTCAAAAAAGTCAAGTTAACCTGTCTTATATACTAATGAATTGGTATTCAATATTTATAGTGGTAGTTACGCCGCAGTTGTTCACATACAAATTTGAAGAAGATTGATTTTTTTTATTTGATAATAAATGTATCTTTAAACAACCTACAAGAAAAAGAACAAACAAAATTTCATAGCAGATAATTCTTTAAGTGTCTAATCACCGATTGTCATAAATATTAAGCACTCAATCTTGTATTACAACCTGAGGTTTTACTTACTTTATTTGATGCTTATATATATGTATAATATTAAGAGCTTGAAAATTGAAATTCAGCAATACAGTTGCACCAACAAGAAGTAAAATTCAGACAGCTGGATTTTGCACGTTTGTAAATATAAATAAATAAATAAAGTTAAAATCAAAGTTAATATTGTTAGAAGGAATCAACAAAAACTAAATAAAATATTAATGCATCGTAAAAACCTTTGAGAACATTCATTCTATTCAAATTTTCAATCGAAGTTCTATAATTTATTCGAATCAATATTTTAGACAAAAATTATATTTTTCAAATTTTTTAAATCAAAACTTTTTGTATCTTAAACACTGTATCCGTGTTTACTTTCCATATCCATCTAGACAGTTCAATAAGTTGCGTTTTTAAATTTTGATACATAGCATTCTATTCTATTTGTACTTAAACCCATTCAGTTTATTCCGATTGATCGGCTTGAGAAAATATCTACATTATGTTTTTCTTCTTTAACAAATCAAAACAAATAAAAATTCTGCTATTTCATATGCTTTAATTTACATTACAAAACAATGAAAAAGTTTAACAATAATAACCTCATGTTTATTATGATTTTAGCAATAAGATTATTAAGTGTCTATATTGTTCAAACATTTTTTGTTCCTGATGAATTTTGGCAGTCCTTAGAAGTTTCTCACAAATTGACTTTTGGGTACGAATTAAATGCAGCAATGGTGTTTCTTTTCTATCACATCATATAATAAAAAGATTTATTTAAAAAAAATTTAACTGTAATGTTCATAGAAGAAAAGTAAAATAAATAAATATTTAACTAAGCAATGTAAATAAAAATCAGATACTTTAACTGCACAAATTTTTTGGTTGTCTAAAATGATTTAAATTCCCATATTTACGGCCAAAATTCCTTTATGGCTCAAAATAAGATTCAACATTTAATTTTTAACTGTAGAGCATTTATGTTTAGTGAATTATAAGTGATTTTATAAATAATAAATTTTAAAAGTTTTTTAAATTGCAAAGCCCCAGTTTTTTTACCTATGTCCAATTATCCTGAGTTGTAATAATAGAATATAAAAAGTATTCAGATTTTCTTAAAACCATGTGGCAATGAATAGCAAGAGCTGCCAAGAATCGTCACGCAATAGATTGACAGTTAAATTGTGGCAAATAAATCAAGTGTTAAAGCGATTGTTGAAATGTGGTATTTGAATCTCACAAGTAGTAATAATATTGCATTAAGAATGTTAGGATTTTAAAAAAGGGGAAAAGCGTAGGAATATCTGCCGAAAGAACGATGAGAAAAGAAAAAAATACCTTAGATTTGTTATGAAATTTACTCAAGTGTAGGGCTGATTTTACTATGCGATTAGAGTGTCGTTCTAATACATATTAAAAATATGAGGATTTTAAAAAACATGTGGAATTGCTATGCAATAACTGTAAAAAAACAATAAAAAATTCTTTGGATTTACTATTAAATTGGCACAAGTGAAGTACAAAAAAGGGATTATTAAAATGTGAGATTCGTGAGTCGGAATAATATGGTATTTAAATTATCTAGATTATAATAACTATGTGGAAATTTGACGATAACTGCCAAAAACACGATCAAAAAGTCACTTGAATAAGCGAAAAAATGGTCACAAACAAATTATTTCAACAAAAATAATTGGATTTACTATATTTTTGCCTACTGACATCTTGAGAAATTATAAGAGTCTTGGAGATGAATATAAAGAAAATTAATTAAAGAAGAACCTGTGACTTAAAAAGCAAAAGAAGAAAAAAAAAATAGAGTTTGGTGAGGGTCAGAAATATAATTTGTTAATCTAACTCGCAAATTTTTTATTTAAAAATACATAAAATCTTCAGTGATTACAAAGAAAATTTGTAAGACATTACTCTTTGCTTAAAAATATCTAGTATTTTCTTAGAAAATCACAAAAACCAATGTACCACCTTAAACTTTAGAGGTACCTGAAAAATATAGGGTCCTTGGGCCCCAATCGTCTTTCTCTTAATCCGGCCCTGCAAATGATGCATGATGACCAGGGCCGGATTAACCTATAGGCACACTAGGCACGTGCCTAGGGCCTACGAAATTCAGGGGCCTACGAAAAAATTGGGAGTACGAAAAAATTTGTTGACAAAAGTAATTTAGCTTTAAAAACAACAAGTGTATTTTGCACAAAATTATGAAGATACAAATCAAAATATAATACTTTTCGGTAATAAATTATTTTGCAGAATCTTATGATCTAATATATTACTTTTTTGGATTCAACGAAATCTTGTATTATGCTGTCGAATTCCAAACTACGCAAAATGTCGTATTCAAATTAAAATCAATATTAATAAAAATGTAAAAAAAAAACTATGCAAGAAAATTTTAGCATATATTTTGAAAAGAGGGGAGGAGTGGGGACCCAAAAACGGCTGTGCCTAGGGCCTACGAAAGGTATAATCCGGCTCTGATGATGACTTATGAGATACCTTATTTATATTTCTAAACTCTAGGCCAAAATTTGTACCAAGACCTCTTTATTTTGTTTTGTTTTAGCTATGGATATTGGACTTGGGAATGGCAGAAAAAAATTAGAAGCTCTGTGTATCCTATTCTCATCAGTATTTTCTACTCAATCTTGCCTGATTTTAAGACTGTTATAGTGAGTGTATTTTTAGTGTTATTCGGTTTTGCAAAGTGAGATGTGACAATAACTATTATATATTATAAGGCAGTTATGTTTAAATTTGGTTATAGGTCAGTACTGTTGTAATATGTTTCTTATGTTCCTCTGAAATAGAGTAAAATCGATTTTTCTTATGCTATTAATTTATTTTATTGAAAAATTTTACATAGTTTAATCTAATGCTTTAAATAATGAATGTTTTAAATTTGAATTGAGTGGATACACTTTTGTTTCCTCTTTTTACTTATTTTATTGCCGTAGATTCATATCTACAGATTCTGTTGCAATAAATTTGTGGAGAAAAAAAGCTGTAATATGTTGGAAAAACAGTGGTCATTAATTTTTGAGAAAAGCAAATTTTTCATATATGTCTAGATCATGAAGAGAAACAATTTTTTGCTAAACATATGATCATAAATTATATTCATAAATTCGTTAGTTTTTTCTTCTTTTAGTCTTCGATGCTTATTTGCATCTACAATAATTTTAAGTCATCTTTTCACTTTGAAATATTTTTAGAATTTTATAAAATTATTATAATTTTATTTTCATTACTAGGATTTTATTTTATCAGGTGAAGTATTTCCTTTAATTACATGTAATAAAAGTAATTATTACTACTAATTATAAATTACTATTAAAAAGTGAATTAAAATTTATGCATGAGTTTTATTTACAACAGAAGTTATCTGTTATTGGTTTACCTCATTTAGTTACTACATCAAAACTTGTTAATTGATCAGTTTAAGATCATATAGATTTTAACTCAGGAAATTAACATAAAAAATAGCATTAAAAAATTGAAGGAATATTTAAAAATTTAAAATTTGAAAATTCTCTCTTATTTTTCTAGAATTGGTGTTCGAAGTTATTTTACCTAGTTCCTGCAATGAAACTGTAGGAGACATAAATGTGTTCACAATATTTACTCCTCATTCCCAAAAACTTTTACTTTTTTTTCCCCCAGTAGATTCTGTTGTAAGTTAATTTTAAAATGAAATTTTTTCTATCACTTTATTTATAATATGGCTGAGTGGTAGCGCTTCGCGCTGCCATGCCACAGGTCCTTGGTTCGATCCTTGGGCCGGGCAAGGCCGACTCAGCCTTTCATCCCTTCAGTGGGTCGATAAAATGAGTACCAAGCATGCTTGGGAACTAACACTGGGGGTTCCGCGTTCGGCTGACCACCTGACCGGAACATATGCTCCTGCACCCCAGAGCCCAAGGTCAAGAAAGCTGAGATGGGCACAGTCGGCCTTGGCCCTCTTAATGGGCTGTCGCGCCACTGAGTTAGTGTAGTTAGTTATTTATAATAATCTTTATTTTAGTTTATTGGATTTCATATATCCTGCCTCTCCTCTATGCTATTATCTAAGATATACTACTTGATGAAGAATTTAATTAAAGGAATTATACTGTATATGTGAAATCTTTATGTTAGAAGTTTAAAAAGTTTTAAAATTATTACTTAGCTAGTAATAAGTAAAAGATTATAAACATAAATAATTTTTATTTAGTTTATCAAATAAATTTCAAAGGTTGTTTTCTTACCTGACTAGTTGGATATCCTCAAAAATAGTCTTGTTAAGAAATGAATACAAAATTTTGAAATTACATTATGAGGAAAAATATTATTTATATAAATTGTTTTTATTGGATTTAAAACTATTCAAAAGTTGTTTGCTTACCTTACTAGTTGGATACCCTTAAAAATAGTTTGGTTAAAAAATAACTTGCTTAAATAATTATTCTGAATGTGAGTTTACTTATTTAACTAAATTATTTTTGTATGTATGCTAGATTATGTGTTACTCAGCTTAAAACATTGAAAACTACTGCATTTAAATTAAATATTCAATACAATTGTATAACCTCAAAAATTATGAAACCTACAAAAGGCAGATTTTTTTCTTCAACTTTTGACTAATAAAGCATTTAGTTTAAATTGATGCAAGTTTGAATAATAATACTATCACATTAAAAAATATCAGTAATTTAAAAACCTTTTAGAAGTTCGTACCAACAATTGCTGAAAAAGTTATAAATAAAATCTTCGGAATTTATGACAAAATCATTGCAAATAAAGCCTTTTAAGAAGTGATTACTCAAATGTATGCGTCCTAAAAGTCTATTATTTTTATTTTATAACCGACGTTGGATAGTCAACCCAATTTTGGGTTTACGACTACTAATGCTTAACTCTGTAGCCTTGTAATTTTGAATCCAACCCAGAAGACAAAGGAAACCCTGAATCAAGTATTAGGGGAAATTTGCCTTCATGGAGGACTTTTTGATGGAACTAACCCATATTTGCATTACATGGAGACAAAAACGTTCCACAGATAACCTAACGGCAAGGGGACTCTAACCCATGATCCGTCTACCACTGAGGATATTTTACTACCAGCCGCGTACGAAATTCGTATTGACCAGCCATCACTGGGATTCGAACCCAGTTCACCTCATTGGAAGGCGAATCCTCTAGCCACCACGACTCAATCTTCTGTTATTGTAAATATCAGAATTTTTTAACTTTTATAGCAACAACATGACTTCATGAATATATGAGGAAATTAACATGCCAGAGAGTCATTGGTTAATGTAATGTAAAATATGAAATTTGTGTGTCACAATAATATGCTATGGAAATTATCCAGGGTTTAAAAAATCATATGGAAGTTCATCGTAATAACTATTGAAGAAGTGGTTCACAAGACTAAATGAATCTATGATTGAATTGTCACAAATCACGGTCATTGAATCTTGGGATAAAAATATTATATGTTGTAATATGTACAATAAAATATCAAAAACTATATTATAGAAATCTGTAAAATAAATGGCCGGAAAAAAATGCCTCGTGGATTGTCTGACAAAATTGAACACTTTTTATTTTATTTTGGTTTCATAATTTTCTATTTGTATTGGTTTAATTTATTTTATTGGTTTTATTTATTTGTTCTATTGGTTATAGAAAAATGTTTAAAATCCAGAAATTTCTGAAGTCAGGATTTATGAAACCTCTGAGCAGTCTATATTTTTGTGGTCAAACTATAATTTTCTTGTGCAAAAATAGCATTTGTATTAAAATAACTAATGTAGTATTACATTAAAGTTAACTGTATATTTTTCAGATTCATTTTCCCCGTATTCTCCAGGCTCTTTTGTCTGCATTGGGTGATTACTATACTTTCAAATTAGCATCAAAGTTGTTTGGTTGTCACTGTGGTCAATGGACCGTCTTTAATATATGTTCATCCTGGTTTTTATTCTATTGCTCTCCAAGAACACTGACTAATATGGCAGAGACTTCTTTTACTGCAATTGGATTATACTTATATCCCTGGAAAATGAAACCAAACAAAAAGTATTTTTTTAAATAAATATATATGGATTTCTTTCTTTAATTTTTTATTGAATGTGAATGCACAGTGGTACTTCCATTTTCTGAATCAATTTCATTTGAATATTTATATTAACTAAAAAAAATTGAAAATTATTTTTTCAAGCACCCTTAGTTTTTTTCATACATATGCTGTTATAATTCAGTCCTTTGAGATAATATTAGATGTTATATAAAAACATTCTTTCAACAGCTCTTTGTAGACCAGAAGAGTCATTGTGGTTAATGTTCAACATTTTTTTTCAACTAACAAAATAGTTGTATAATTTGGTCAACATTGTGCATCAACAACCTTTACTTCCCAAATGTTCTTCTTTATTTGGGGTCAATTGATATTCTGCTAGGTGTACTTATGTGAATTAGGGATGTAGCGAATAGAGATTTGGCCAAATGCTGAATATTTGGCAGCCGAATAATAAACATTTTTATTAATGTTTTTTCTCTTTTCCCCTTACCAATAATACTGAGAAGTGTTGATTATTTTTCAATGGTGATTAAACTTATCTAAATATAAAAAATAATATTAATTAATAATTTTTTAAGAAAATATTGCTGTTCGGCTGCTGAATATTCGATATTCAGCCAAATCACTATTCATTACATCCCTATTTATTATGCTATTTAATATCATAAATATAATATACAAATCCTTACTTAGAGTTACTCATAAGTTAAACATGTAAATTTAAATGGTAAAAAAAAAGAAGAAAAAAATTTCCTTTCCCAGAACAGTATTTTTCCATTGGGGCAGAAACTTTCCACTCTCATTTAAATTTAGAATTTAAAAATGTTGAAACATTCAAGCTAGCATGTATTTTATATCCCTTTAATAATCATAATAATATTAAGCTAAATTTCCTTTAAACTACAGTAGGGAACCGATTATCCGGAACGATCGGGACCATCGTTATTCCGGATAACTGATTTTTCCGGTTTTCTGAATCGCTACAAAAAGCCGTTTTTTTATTGTTAAACACAAAAAAAAAAAATTTTTTTTTGGAAATAATCTTAAAAAGAAGAAAAAACGATGAAGTAATACACTAATGATTATTTCCAAAATGATGGTAAGGTAAACATCTTTCAAGAAAGAAAGAAAAATCGTAAAATCTTATGAGGAAAAAAATTTTTTTTTAAAAAAATCGTGGAAAATGTATCGAATTTTGTTCCGGTTTTTTGGTTTTCCGGTTGCCGGATAACGGGTTCTGTACTGTATTAGTAATAATAATAAAAAAATTAAAAAATATTGTGGCTAATTTAATACAATGGACATTATTACTCTAAAAGATCACATCACAACTAAATATGGATCAAGTAGGAAGTTATGTTTCATTCATTTTTGTGCGATAATTTTTTAAAATAAATTACTTAAAACCTGAATAAATTTTTGCATTTCAGAACTATATTTCTGGCAAAACTTTCCTCCCTCAGATGTTACTTTTTACCCACCAAGGGTTGAGCCCCTAGGTAAAATTGAACGAAAATTTTTCTGCTATACACTATTCTTCCATTGAATAACATAGGGGAAACCAGTGCAGCATAACTTGCCGGTAAAAGTTTGAAAAAATCCAGTACTCTCAGAGGGTTAAAACCACAAATATTAGGAATGGGAATTTAAAAAGGAAAGGAGTAAGTCATAACCACTCTAAAAAAACTAAGTAATTATTATTTCAATAATTTGCATATTTATTTGAATGGATTTTTCTTTGTAGTAAATAACAAATTAACTATTAAGAATGAAAGTAAAACTTAATTGTGACTTAAATATGCACAATTTTGTAAAACCATAAAAAAAAACATAACCTTTGATGTTTCAATAAAACTGATAGATACTTAGGTATTTATCAATTTTGGGTATTTATCCAGGTATTTCACATGTATTGTATTTTAAACCCTTCTGGTTGATAGAAATCCTATATTTTATGCAGCCTTAATTACTGCACCATAATGGCTCCTATAGCAAGATTATTAAAAATAAAACTTTATATTTTAGTGTTTATTGAGAAAAAAAATTAATGATCAATTTTACTTAAATATTTTGAATATTTTGACTATCCAAATTAGATTTATGCGAAGCCCAATGAATTAAGTCGTTACTATACCTTACATTACTTTATACAAAGCTATAAAGGTGTATTATTTAAATAATATTGATGTGAATTTTCTTATTTATTAAGATTTATTTTATTATTGCTTTAGAACAAGCTGTAAATATTTATGGTTTACTGGTGCAAGTATATTAATGAGACCAACTGCTATTGTGATGTGGATTGCATTATATGCATACCATGTTTGGAGAGAAAAATATATTTACCACTTATTCAAGAATACTTTTATCTCTGGGTGAGTTTTAGACATTTGATTTCAATTTTCTACAATTCACATTAGTAGTAATATTTAAAGGTTACTTAGTAAATGTGCTTTAAAATATTAAAATCGGCTACCTAGTACTGGAATTGTTTATTTTATACTTTTTTTATTGGTTATTATTATGTTTGTTATTGTATTTAAAGTAAAAACAAAATATTTTCATTACTTTTTATGACAAGTTTTATGAATTTTATTTTTTCCTAAAATATGAAACTTTTTAATTTTTTTATTCTTTTGTGATGGATTCCATATAAATGTTTGATAAAGAACAGTTATAAGAGTTAATTTAGTTTTTGTGAATCATTTTTCACTAATCTTGCAAATCTTATTAACATTTAACTTTGTTCTAAAAAGTTTCTTATTTTATATTAAATTCAAATGTTAATATGAATCTCTGTGCATACATTTGTATGTACTGTATCTATTACTTATTTCTTGGCACTATAAATTATATACACATTTCCAAACTTTCTGATGTTATAAAATGATGAATTAATTTTCCATTGAATGTAAAAAGAGATTTTTTCATACTGCAGATTCAAATAATTGAGAAATGATTTCAATAACTAACATAAATACTGAGAGTTATAAATAATAATTAAAAATGAGTACCTTTTTTTCCCTTCGGACATTCATGACAAACTTGAAGCCTTAACATGCTGATTTCAGCATGTGTGCCACACATTGATGAATTTTGTTCTATGTAACAGTAAAATATAAATTTTTTGTTTCTATTTTTTTAGTTTCTTTTTAATGTTTCATTTTTCTGGCAAGTTCTTTTTTCTTTAACTTTTTTTTATTTTCTTTAGGACCATTTTGTTTAGTTTTCTGATTATATGTGACAGATGGTGTTATAATCAGTGGACAGTAACTTTGTATAATTTTTTCTTGTTCAACTGGAGCAAAGATATTGGAATTTTTTATGGTAGTCATCACTTCCTATGGCTCTTAGTTGTTGGACTACCAGTAGTTTTGACCACTCTCATCATACCGTTCGTACTAGGTCTTACTATACGGAAGTTGAGACCCTTCTACATTTTAGTTCTATGGTTCATCTTGATATTCAGGTAAGTTATATTCTTCCTATATAACAATTGAAGTGATAAATTATGATGGTGTATTTTATATCTCATATAATTTCATTAAAATAAGGGATTCAGTTCAATGTAGCAAGAAGCACTTTGGCTAATACATGATATGACAAAAAAATTCAATAGTTAATGGAATCAGGTAAAATAATAGTGATATGTTCACAGGCATGTGATTCTTCCGCCAATTTAGGGAATTCTACAAATTTTAAGACCATTGATTCACAGATTTCCGCAAAAAAATTTATGTTCTGACAAATTTTTCTCGGAGTTCCTCTAATCTAAAATTTAAAATTAGATACTTACCTAAAATCTTGTTAACGAGACATTTATTCTACTCTTACCAGCATCCTCCTTTTTTTTTTCTTAAGTTCTCATTCACACGCTATAACAAACTTTTTTGCTCAGATTTCTTAGAGAAAAATAAAATTTTGGTTGAACTATTAAATCTTTAAATCTTCCTATTAAATCTTTACATTTTACTGATTAAAAAATTTGCTAATATATTTTAAAACCTCTCTGTAACACATGCTTATATAAAAACTCAAATGTGGATTCAATTGAAATAATAAAGGCAGTAATTAATTAAACTTCTAGTGTATTTGTAAAGTTTAAATTTTAATCTTTTTTTTCCTAAGTGTAGATATTGTGGTTTATAAAATTAACCGCCTTGTGAGAAAAAATGTTCCCAAAACAGACATGATTTTAATTGTCAATTGGCATTATATGGCCAAAAGTTTTCTTTTCAAAATGCATGAAAATTGATCAAATGAAGCTTTAAATCCATGGATTGATGAAGATTGGTGTCAGGTGTTAGTAATTTAGACTAACAAAAGGCATATTCATTGAATTATTCAATAATTATTTTTTGCTCAGTTTTGCACTTTAAAGTGAGATCGCAATTGATTTAACAATATGTTATAATAGCTATTCACTACCGAAATATACTTGTAGTGCTTATCATTACTAGGATGTTCTAAACTTAACTTTATTTTAAATTTAGATAGAGAACCTATTGCGGGATAATTAAAGATTTCATGAAAAAATACTTAAGAAAATTTTATTTATTGAAATTGCTCAAACAAGTGTTAGTTAAAAATTCATTCTTTTTTTAAAATTTAATTACTTATTATGTCAGGTTGATGAAGATTCTTATATTAACAGATCCTTACCTCAATTATTTGAATAATTCTAAGTTTAGTTATAATAGTCATGAAAAAAGTAAGTTTTGTTTTTTTAATTGTGAAAATAATTATCTTTACAAACCTCACAATCTTACTTTATGTTTGTAATAATGTTTAGTTCCTTAATAATTCTAATTAATTATTTTTACCTTAGTATTCCTAGTCACAAGGAGTTTCGTTTTTTACTACCAGTGATGCCAGTATGCATGATCATAACCGGTGTAGTAATGACTGAAATTGCCAATGAAAAAGTGCAACTTTATAGACTAAAAATTAGCAAAAATTTGAGCTCATATTTGGCATTTTCTTCCATTTTATGTAATGCCCCCTTGTCTATATATATGAGTGTCTTTCATCAAAGAGGGACCATGGATTTGATGCACCATATTTCCCATATTGCAACAGATGACTCAAAAATACTGTTTCTAATGCCTTGTCACTCAACACCATATTACAGGTATAGATATTTCTGGATGAATATTAGGTTGCAGTAATTAATATTTTGTTTCAATATTGTTATGTATTGAAAGTACATATATTTTATGTAATTAATTTATGGTAGCATGCATGGTTTAAAGATACTCATAAACTTGTTGAAACGCTCATCAAATTTATTGCATATTTAAGTCTTTAAAATTTAAATGTTAAATTTAGAGTACTTTTTCTAGATGCTTATTGTTTGAATTAATGCTAATGCCTCAGAAAAAGTGTCTGATAAAAATTTTTTTTTTTTTTTTGCTCTGCATGCTATATACAGTGAAACCTCCTGTTATGGACAATCCTACAAAACGGACGCCTCTCAATACGGACATATTTTTAATTCCCCGGGACTCTTCTATGAATAAACCATTATGTACATTCTCCGCAAAGCGGACACTCCTGTAACCAGACGCGGACAGTCATTTTGGTCCTGCAACGTTGTTTTTTATCTCTACAAACCGGACACTACTTTTTCTAAATAAATTGCAAGCTAAAAAATGCAACTTTTCACCATTTTTAAAGCATGTAAACAAAACTTTTTGCCTTATCCATAACTAAAAATATTGTTAAGTTATTTCACCACCGAAAAATCAATCTTTCTCCTGTCACCTTGACTTATCTTTGTAAAGAAAGGAGAGAAAATGGTACTGCACTCCTGAAATAATTCTGACATCGGCATCTTTTCATCTTTTCATCTGGATCACACAGGTTATGAGACCCCTCAAGTTGAAATGACTTCTCTCAATGCTTCTTCCCCATTGAAAATTTCTTTAATTTTCTTATCAATTTGAAGACTGTATTTAACACAACTGGGGTAAAAAAAAGAGAACAGAAGTATAATCTTTGAGGTGTTTATATAAATGAAACACTTATTCAGACACTTGATAGCTGATCATTTATGAATAATCATCTCCATAGGTCCTCATGATTTACAGGTATGCATTACTTTTTTTTCTGTGAATCATGGAAGGTTTATTTTCCAAGAAGGTATTAACCATGTTCCCTATCAAATGATAAGTAGGTGTAAGGGGATGTGAACCTAATAATTGAAATGGACTGAGGAAAGTACGCTCCTATTTGGTATCATATGTCTAACTTGAGTATCTATGCTAATAAGAAAATTATATTTAATTATCTGTAGCAACATCCAGAATTATGTATTTATATCAAACTTCTTTATCTATTCTTTTTTATCTTTCTTATTGTTTAAATAAATATTCTTGTAGATATTTATTGAGAATATTCTAAAAACAATTTACGGTGTTAAATTTCGTTATTAGGGTACCTTTTCCGTAAACGGACAACTCTCATAAACGGACAAATTTTTTGATCCCATGAATGTCCGCTTAACGGAGGTTTCACTGTATATGTTTTAATACATATATTAATTTTTTTAAAAGGAAATATGTAAAAATATTTGAATTGGGAAAAATAATTATTGCTTGCTACATCCGATGTTTGTTATAGTTAGGGCTCTATAAATACTATTGAAATATTTTTAAAATTGTGCAGGCAGGTTGTGGTTGATCTAGAAAACTACTAAAATAAAAAATATAAAAAAATAAATTAATCTGAACAATTTGAATCTGTAGTGTAGTATTTTTCTATTATAATAGAGATAAAAGCATGTGTCAGTTTTTGATGAAGCAATGACCTATGATGAATGGTTGGAAAAACTATATTATTTTTGTAGTTTACTGTAACTACTTTGTTACAAATGTAGTTAACTACAACATTTTCCTTTCAAATGTAGTGATTACAAACTACTTTGGAATTGTAGTAACTACTTCACTACTTTAAGGAGACGACTTTGCTGGAGAACTTAATTTACACCAATGTTTAAAAAGATTTTGAATAAGAAATTGGCTTACATTAAATATAAAGGAACGATTAAGAAACATTTATAGATGTTTACATGAGCCAGTTTGTTATTCCAAAACATTTTTTACGAATTTGTTCATCTAAACTTTGTATGCTTTTTTCAACCATGAATATTTAATTTAAGATATGTCAAATTGTCAAATACTTGCAATTTTTTAATTATTTAATGCTCTTGTATTTCTTCTAAAATTAAGTGCATCAAAAATACGTTCCCTTTCTTTGAAATAACATTAATGTTTCATGAGTGCATTCGCATGTGAAATTGCGACCAAAGTATTAATTATCTATTTTTCGTAATGGCTAGTTTAAATATTATTTATACGTCATTTTAAATAACATGTAATTTCTGTTAATGCTCAACTGCAGCCACAGGGTATTTTTTTTTTTTTGCATCCATTAACGTACCCGCGAAGATTTGTTCCCATCAAATTCGAAAAACTAGTTGCGTTAGATCTGTATTCTTAATGTGTTCCGAAACATTAAAAGTAGTTGCCAGGAATAACTACAAACTGCTGTTTTTTTTATCGTACTCCTCGCTACACTAGTTTATCAAAAAAGTCCCACTCTACACTACAAACTATGAACGAAAGTAGTGACTACAGTTGTTTTACTATTTGTAGTGTGCTACTTTGGACCACTACCTATGATGTGTTAAATATACTATTTTACATTAAGTGTATCAGTCTAGTGATTCTCAACCTGATTTACTCAAAGGACCAGTAAAATACAGGGTATTTTACTGGTCCTTTACTGGTGCACCTGGAAAATCATGAAAAATTATGGAAAGTCCTGAATTTCGGTATTGAACAAAATTTGTCATGAAGTGTCATGATTTTAACTATTTTTTAAATAAAATCATGGATTTAGGTTGCCGAAAATTCTATTTTTTAAAATGGAATTTACCCCCTCCCCCAATTTCATGGTGCTCTGAGTATCTGAATATGTAACAAAATCTCCACTCAGTCATATTTTATTAAAATATAAAATGTTTTTATCCTGTTCTTTGAAAATTATGGTGTTCTTTCAAAAATGAAAGAAAAAACATAATTTCTAGAGCAATTATCTTATAAACTTCTGTGGTTTCAGAATTTTTAATGTTATTTTTTTAATTTTATCAATTTAAAATTCTAGCTGAAGCAAGCTAGTCACAGGCAAAAAGAGTTTTTTTTGGAAGGGAGAACAGAAAAATCCGGAGTATTTATTTTCCTTCTGATGAATAAGAAAAGTATCTTTAGAATATAATTCTGCAGATAAAAAAAAAAAAAAAATTATTTGCTTTTGTATTTTTTTTAGCTATTTTATTGCTTCAACTCTTTCATTACTCTGTTTTTAAATATAAAATCTATAAATATGAAGAGGCAGAGTATAACAGTTTTGGTTATACCTATCATTTCAATTAATGTTATTATAATGCTTTTTTAAATTTATTGTTGTGCTTTTGTTGGAGAAAACATTAACTTCCTTAAGTCATGAAAAATACATGGCATTAGTCATGGAAAGTCATGAATTGGAAAATCTAAAATGTAGCAGATACCCTGAAAATATTTCCGTGTTTTATTGTGGTTGAGTTGTGAATAATGTTATAATTTTTACATACACAAATTTGTAGCTCTTATACAGTTTTTTTTTACCAGTTTGTTTATGATTATTCATATGCTTTACAATGAAAACTATTTTGAGCCTTAACTATTAATGAATTTTGTATTAATTTTGATACAAATTAAGCGTTTAATAATCAACATATCTTTCAATCTCATGATTATTTTGTGTTAAGCTTTTAAAAATTTGAATATTTACTAAAGATATGAAGTTCGAATATAAATTATTTTTTTTCCTGACATTTTATGTTTGACTATTTTTGAAAATTAAAAAAGTTTCTACATGATTTCTAAAGTATGATTGATCTTTCAGCCATGTTCACAAAAACATTAGTATGAAGTTTCTGACTTGTGAACCAAATTTTGAAGATTCTGTGAATTACAAGGATGAAGCTGATGAGTTCTTCCAAGATCCTAGTAAATGGCTGACTTCGTTTTATGAATTAGATTCGAAAAAAATATATCCATCACACATTGCTATGTTTGATTCATTGTATGATCAAGTGTCCATATTTCTTGAGAGACATCGTTATTATTTGTGTTTTAGGACGTTCCATTCACATATTACAGAAAATAAGAGAGGAAAATATGTTCTTTTGTATTGTAAAAGTTAATTGCAGTAAGGAAACTTATGTACATATATTTGTATTTTATGATGCTTTATTCAAGTTTGTAACCTCATATTGTCTAAGTAATTAGAATATAATTTTTTTCTTTTCTTATTACATCTATTTTTTAATCATAATACTATTATTAGTAAGGATAAAATGTGACATAATTCCTTCAAAAGTAAACAAAAAGTCTTTTTCCTTTTCCTTAAAATATGTTTTAGCACTGAAAAACTTATTTAAAACATTGTATACATATATTATTAAAACTCTGTGCTATGGATTTAATATATTGTATTTATGTATTTATAATTCTATAGTGTTTAAGATTCACTTAAAACTGGTACAAATGTTATCCATACCTTTTTCCTTATATATGTCATTGGCTTACAAGGGAAGCACATCCAGTATATTCCAATTTTGAGTTGTTTTTTTTAATGTTAAAAATGATATAATTTTTAAAAAGGTAAAACTCATTAAATGATATTCTTATTAAATACAAATTTGTTATTAATATTATCATAACATTATTGTTATTTGATCTATAAATATCCCGAAACTAAAATCAATTGGTTTTTGAAATGACACTTAAAAAACTTGTCAAAATTTGACAAAAATTGTCAAATACCTGGAGCAAGTTTCTCTCCTATTATTGGGAACATTTTATTATAAATCAAGCTGCATAACTATTTAAATTGTGCTCAATACTTGTGTTGTAATTATTGCCATTATTGTGGTTCTTTTTTATTTATCATTTACAAAAAAATAACTGCTTAAAAAAATAAATGATAAATAAATTAACTCTTTTATTTAAAACAAAATGCATTGTACTATTGAAATCTTAAAGATCGTCATTATTTTATATATTACAGTAAAACTATTATTATTCAGTTCAGCTGTCGCTTAGCCAAGCAATGTTAACCGACAATGTGAAACTTGTTACACTAAACTTATTAATAAAGACAACTGTGATTTTGTAACACATTCTAAAAGCGTTTGTTCAAACCCTTGAATCGCAAGTGATGTTTTGAAATCAAATAGTGTTAATGTCAACACATTAAATTCCATTTGGGACAAAATTGAAGATTTATTACAATTTCCTTTCTTGGGGTGATAAACACAGTTTCACGAAATCTGTCATAAATTTTATTCTAACGACAAGGATGCATTTCATTTGTAATAAAGCTAACAAGATTGAAATGTTCAATTTCAACAAAACAAATTGATAAAGAAAATTATCTAAACTATAAAATGTTGTATGCAAATTTGATAAATAATTTTATTTATTTTTTTTTAAAAATAAAAGATTTGATGTGATTTACTTGTATTGTTTTAATTTTTACTCTGCTTTTTGAACTTTTAAATTTTTAAAATTTTTTTTTAATCTTTTTAAAGTTAAACTTCATATTTTGTCAATATTTTAATTTTAAAAAATTACTACACTTAATACTACATTAAGATTTATACCTAAATTTTAACTATTTGTATATTTTTGGCACTGACTTTTTATAGGTTAATAACAGTTTCTATAAGTATTCTCTCTCTCTAGATTACTTGACAGTTTTGTAAGCATTCTCAGTTTCTTTTCAGATAACTGATTCTTAATGGGATTTTCTCAGTGTAATTGTTTTCCAATTTGTGTAGTTGAAGTTGTCTTTTTTTCTATTTCTCAGAATATATTATAGTCTCACAAATTGCATATTCATTTTGCTTACATTCGATGGCAATTGCTCTCTAATATGAAGTTTAAAGAATTTTACTTTAATTATAACTTTAGAAAATAGCATTTATTTTTTCTTATTAATTCATTTTATTTATTCTATTTAAATTGTTAGATCTGAAAAAATTGATTTAAAAAAAATCTTGTTATTTTAGTCTTTTTAATTTTTTTTTTCTCTTTTATGAAATATAATGTTTACATTTTATCCTCTTTACTTTTGTGATAAGTTTCTGCCTGGATATTTCATTTATTTATGTTAAACATTGACTTTGTTTATTCATAGGTACTAGTAGTTCAACTCTATTATAGATATTTATTTATGATAAAAATTTTTGTAAATTTCTTTTTTAAATTTTTATCAGTTTAATTTTGTTTTTGTTAAATTTTTAAAATTTTTTATAACTTATTTCAAAACATTTAAATTTTTTATCAACATGATTTTTCTTTCTGATTTCTAAATTTTTCACTATTCAATTACTATTAATTCAAAAACTATCAATTTCAGTTTTTTTTTATAAATTTCTACAGTCACTGGCTCTTGACTATTATATGAAATTTTAACTATTTCTGTTGTAGTTTGTTTTCTTGGAAGATTTATGTAAAATGCTGTCAAGAGAGTATTATTTAAAGAATAATGACGTCACATTCAAACTATGAACTGGATTGTTTGAAAAGTTGAATATCCAGCAATTCTTCATATTTTAAAAATTGAAGGAATTGGGAACTCACCCAGTCATTATTTTGATCATAACAAGCAAGTATCTTTATTTTTTGAAGGTTGATACTTTTTACTATCTCCCATGATGACCCCATATTAGATCCCAAGTTATCTCCGAGAAACATTTTGTTGCATTGCTTGTTGTTATGTTTTAATTTGGGTTTAAAAAGTAAAATTAAAGATATTCCAAACCTTTTTTTTATTATATTTTTCAACACACTACAAATTCTAAAAAAAAATAGTGTTAGTTAATTCAATAATCAAACACTCGATTCTTGTAACACTTATATGAGATCTGACTATTCCTCCAATTTTTTTGGAAAAAGAAATTAAACTGTTGTTTGATTGAGCACTCAGGTAAGTTAAAAGTGTTTTCTGTTTCTTTCAGAACTTTATTTTTTTTCTATGTTTGATGTGATATACTATTAATTTTAAAGCTTTGTCACTTTAAATGCATCATGTACCGATTTTTTAAATTATTTGTTCAATTTCAAATCCAGAACATTTTGAGAACATCTGAATAAGCACTGACTGAATCCTATCTCAAGTTAAATGCCTATCCTTTTGTAATACATACTGATTTGTGGTGTGTAAATACCAAAGCGAAGCATACATGTTTCATAAATTTAACTGAGTGATCTGTAAAGACCTTCCGTAATGTATATCAGTAAAATTTTTTTCAATGGATCTCAAATTAATGTTTGAGCGTAGAAAAAAAGCTTAATAAAATTTCGCAAATCTTTACCGAGAAATGCTTGTCAAAAAGCATCAAGACATGTCTGATTAACATAGGAAATGAAAGGGATTTAAAAAGAAATTATTAGATACACCTTCTAGTGTTATCAGGCAATCAAACTAGTTTTATAGTTTTTTTATCGTGCCTTTCTCACAATAAATAAAAATACAGTTTTTAATTTTAAATTAAACATTGTGAAAAAAATTTATTTCAGATTAATTAATAAAATGTTATTTCAGATAAACTTTATCAGTTTTGTAATCTGCTTAGATCCTTTTGACTATGTTATCTTCATTTAAGACAAAATAATAATAAATAAAAATGTACTTTAATTTGTAGAAATTAAATATTGGATTAATAAAATCAAATCGCATGCAAATCTTTTATGATAAAAATGAAGAAGGATTCACTTAATTTTTATACAAAAGTGACCTTGCTGCCATATTGAGTAGTTTGAGGGATAGCGTTAACTGTATTCAGTGCTTGGAGTGCCAATCTATTAGCAAGTCTGGCTCGACTCATAGACTGTAGGTACTGGTCCTGAGCCATGTTTATGTACCTTCTGTACTTTTTGCATTCCTGCTGTTCTTTGGCTTCTTTTTGCATGTAACGTATCATCATGAATCCAATGCAAAAGGAGTAAAAGAATAGCACAACCACTATATACACAACTGCATCTTTCTGAGATTCATCATAATTTGTAGACGTGGCATTGATGTTATTGTACTGAGTACTCGAATTGTTATTTTCCATGTAGTCTCTAATTATTCGGGTAATGTTTGGACAATCAGCGATGATAATCATTCCGCTGCGTTGAGTTTTACCTGTTCCATTCTTCACCATTTTTATTTTGTTATTGATTGTTTTTTTTTTTAATAATAGTTAAATCGTTCACTTATTTGTCATAACTGTAGGAGTTAGATGATACTTTGAACTAGAGAATGTGCACTTCTCGAACCAGAAATTGCTTCAGGGTCTCTTTAATTCCATGAAGTAGTTAGAGTACCTGAAAAAAATATAGATATATTTAAATGATATCAATATTCAGATGAACGTAAATGAGTACTTTTTGGTTGGAATAGCACAAAATAATCTAACGATTTTTTAAATGTTTTTTTTAAAAGCATTTTTTATTTATTTTTGTAAACGCCCATTTTGTTGAGTGTTTAAAAAACAAATGAAATTGAAAAAATAAAAAATTGTTGGTGGAGGTCTGCATTTTTTGATGAATTCCCGTTTGCTCCTGGCTGACCGAAAAGCATCCGTAATTCCAATATAAAATTGAGTCAACTGAATCAATTATACAGCTGCTAATTTGAACAATTATTGAAGAAACTTTTTTCTAGTTATCTTTGTAAATAAGGCAGAATGTTTAAATGTATGTATGTAAAATTGTATCGTATACAAATCCATATTTCTATACGGATACGCAATAATCATAGTGTACAGTAGAGTCTCGAAAATTCGAGATGGACGGCACCAAGCCATGCATATGTTCGAAGACACGGCGGACCTAACTTTCTACTTAAAAACTCCCTCCGACCACCGGTGCGTTCGCTACATCTCAAAGCAAAAGTTTTCATAAGATTTGATAAATATTGGTAGACCCATGTCCAAGAGTTTGTGGGTTCGATCCCAGCCAGCCGAAGACTCCCCGTGTAGTAAATGGTGACTGATGCACGTTAAATCTGTCGAGTCGCAAAGTTCTCCATGTTCCCATAACAAATCAATACTCCTGAGGGTACTGATCCAGGAGTTTCCTTGTCTTCTGGATTGGTTCAAAAATACAAGGATGCGGAATTGAACATTAGTAGTCGTAAACTCAAAAACTGGGTCGGCTGTTCAGCGACGGATATACATAAAAAAAAATTGGTAGGGCGCTGGGTCCCTGTCCAAGAGGTCATGGGTTTCGATCCTCGCCGGCTGAAGACTCCCCGTGTAGTAAATGGTGACTGATGTACGTTAAATCTGTCGAGTCTCAAAGTGCTCCATGTTCCCATAACAAATCATACCTCTTGGGGGAATATCCTTGTCTTCTGGATTGGATTCAAAATTACGAGGCTACGGAGTTGAACATTAGAAGTCGTAAACCCAAAATTGGGTCGGCTCACGTTAACTCGATTTCTTCAAAATTCATGATGTTTTCAATCGAGATTCTTCAGTTATTCTTATGGATTTCAACATAATTTTTTAAATTCTTATTTTTTTAACAAGATATTATTACAAAACTCGAAAACATAAATTTGAGGAATACGCGACAGTGCTAAAATAAGGAAAAATATGACTATTCATCACCAATGGTTGATAAAAACACTGGTGAGAATGTGCAAAAAAATTGCCCTCGAGCTCAATTCTTAGACCGATTACAGCATATAATTATAAAAAAAGGGTTATGTATTGGATGCCATGAATGTATAGTAAGGTAAAATGATGATATTAAGGTACTGATCAGTTTCGGAGGACATTAAAAAATCTATTGCCACAGTACCTATTTTATGCACCTTTGTAAAATAGACTTTCATTACCTCAGCCCTTATAACGGGAATACCTATTGTATTAATTTTAATTACTGGTATTGATGATAATTTGACGATTTCTTTCTGCCTTCGAAATAAGTATCGATGGGTGTTCATATAAAATGATTATAGAATTCTAACAATATGATAATAATTACATTTATTATGATTATTTTCGAGAATTACCTTTATTAAATATTGGTAATAGGTGTAAATTGAATTAAGTTTTATATTAAAAAGATAAATTAATTCTGAACAGAAATGGAACTTATTCACATATGAGAACCGTATGACATTGCCATATTATTATTGGCGCTAATGATATAATATACTTATAAGGCTTATTGCAATAAGCGTAATAAATGACGTCGGATTTTTCAAAGTCTAAGATATACGTCAAATCGTAGTTCGGGTTCGAATCCCGGTGATGCTGGTTGATACGAATTTCGCACCCGGCTCACATTGACCGCAGTGCTGATGAAAAATATCCTCAGTGGTAGATGGATCATGATTTGAGTCTCCTTGCCGTCAGGCAAACCCTGGGAGGTTTCGGTGGTTTTTCCTATCCATGTAACGGAAATGAGGGTTAGTTCCATTAAAAAATCCTCGACAGGCATATTTATCCCACTAGTATTAACTCATCAACTTATAATCATTAATTACTTTTCTTTGAGAATAAACTCATATTTTAAAAGGCAATCGGGACATTCTTTAAATATTAAGGCCTCAACTTTTTGAGTAAGTCACTATAAGTATTTGTGCAGTATTGAAGAAGATAAAGTAAAGACAGATGAACATGCTCAAGACAGAAGTAAGCATTCATTATTTTTCCTGTCACTAAAGTGTGTGTGTGTTTCCCATAGAATTTTTTATCAAAATTTTTTTTTATCCGAAAACACATTTTTTTTGTGCCTGATCTCATTAACTGGTAAAATTTCGTGTATGAGTTGTTAATTTTTAATGACTACGTGTTATTTTCCCTAAAAAAATAAATGATGAGGAAGCAAATTACTTCGTAATTACTTTTTGCAGAACTTCTAAGAAAAGAATTCTTTTCATAAAGGATGTTACTATAGTTTATTCCTCGCGTTTCTGACAAATGTTAGAGACAGGTTGTTGAAACATGTTTGTAGCAGAACTAATATTGGAATACGCATGCAATAAAATTCTTTTTCACCATTTTCAGATGAGCAGTAACATTTTTTATACAATTTTTCTCGCAAGCGAATTTATTTTGGAGGAAAACTTTTTTTATTTTCCAATGATTATATATTTCTCTACGATTGTCAAAGAATGGAAAGTATCTCTTTCCTTTTTTTCCAGATAAAGGGGAAAACATGAACTCTTTTTTTTAATATTATTTATTTCTTGAACATTATACTTAAGAAGCCTCTTTTCTCCAAAAAAAACCATCAAAGGAGTGAAGACAGAGGTATTTTTATGCATCATGCTTATTATAGTTTTAATTTAATTTTAACACATAAATTTATACTAGAAATTTAATCTTCTAGGAAACATATTCCTTCGAAACATGGAAATATACAAGGGTGTTCGCCAATCTGAATTTGAGAATTATAGTGTGTAGTATTTTATATTTTCTATTGATTTTTTTCTGAAAGAGTTATACCGATACCATTCTACACTCAGCATTTTTGAAAAGTAGTTTAGTTCTATTCATTTGTCTGTTTTTTTAAACTTTTCTTCTGTCTTTACTCTTCTGTGTTTTTCTTTGTCTGCACGCGAGTCGGAAAGTTATGTCGAATCTCTTATAATTCTAGAACTGTTTGTGGTCTTGAAATTCGGACATTACTACAAGGAGCAATTTTAGCCCTTAATCTTAAAAATGGCTTAAAAATTTAAATCAGTTCATTCAGGATAGATGTTTAAGAAATGATTTTTTCGCATTAATTTAGAATTTGCCATGACTATAAACAAAATTATACACAGTTAGAATTTCTAAAAAAATTATATAAAAAAATTATTTATTATTAATTTGCTATATTCAACTAAACCAGATGTATAATAATATATAAAAGACGATATTCAAACTGTTTTAAGTGTGAAAAAATTGTTTATTGACTTGTTTTTACCTAATAAATACGATTAAACCACTGACGGTTCTGCACGTATTTTAACCTGCAATCTTTTCCGCATAGCAAAACCGATTTTTATATGTAATCAAATAGAGAAATAGTGTATTAGAGAGGAACATTCTCCCGATTTTGCCCATTTGCTAAACCGTCAGTAACTACTAAAACTTTACCCGCCCCAACTAGGCTCACACAGCCAATGAAAATCGAGTTCACGCTTTTTGAAAGCTAAGTCATGTGATAAGGATTACGAATTTATAATATTATTTTCTTTTATTGGGTGTCTAATACAACAGCGGATGCCTAATAATCTTACAGTAATAAGTGGGCGGTGAATTTATTATAAAGCTTTGACATCACACTATTTCCTTCAACATATGTAGGATTTCATTGTCTTGTACTCTTCAATGATCAATTTGTGATCCTGGAGTATTGGAGTGCGAAATCTCATTCACACATAGATGACTGCACCACAGAGATGAGCTTAATTGTTAAAAAAATGTCTAGCATTCCCTATCTTTCTCGAGAGGGGACACTAAACTAACTAAGTCACATTTTACGGTTTACTTGGAAAAACACAAATCAACCATAACCCTAATTCTATGTCCATTGCCTAACATAAACCAAGTTCAATGTCCTGCTAATTTTCATTTTTATAATTTTGAAACCATGTTAGTTGCGAATGTTTACAAAATCCTTGTAGTTTTGCATTCACGCTTTTTTTTCTTTTCTTTTCAATACCTTTTGTAAGCAGTTTCATACACGTAAAGGTAAAGAAATGTTCCAAACCGAATATTTTAATATGGTGGACAAACTGCAGCCAGTTATTTTATCGTAATTTTGGAATGAAATTTCTTACAGTAAAGACGATTCTCTTTAAGATTTTACTGCACGTTGTTTAATATTTAATTCCTTTTTACAAGTTCAATTATAAACGTAGAGGAGTGCTACGTCAGCGAATTTATATTTCTAACGTTATTTGAAACAGCATGCTTATTTTGTTTATAGTAGTGTTTTAAACGTGTTTCTATAGAATTGAATAGATTAAAATCGAACTCAGTGGTAAGTGAAATGAGGAAAAATAAATTATGCACTAAAAAACAAAATTAATGGAGAAAATAAGCTGATTAATTCAAAGAAATTATAAAAATATCGACATATATAATTGGCACTAATATATCTGACTTAAATATGGAAAATAGTACTACTAGTTTTCCAATTCGAATCCCAGCTACGGCTGGTTGATAGGAATTCCACATCCAGCTTGCAGCGATCCCGCTACTGACGTCCAATATACTCAGTGGTACACGGATCATGGGCTAGAAACTCCAAACAGTCGGCTTAACGGTGTGAAGGTTTCGTTGTTTTCCTCTCCATGTAACGCGGATTTGTTCAATCAAAAATCAGACACATTGGCTAGCTTGTCCCAATGATTGATCCAGGAGTTCCCTTGTCTTCTGAGTTGGGTTTAAAATTGCAAGGCTACTGAGATGAACATTTATTGTCGTAAATTTAGAATTGGGTAGGCTGTTTAACGTCGGTTATAGAATAAAATATAAGCACAACTATAGGCAATATGGTAAGAACATTTTCATGGTTCACCAAAAGGGATAAGTACCTGAGAAAAATTGAGTATCATGAGTTGGCTTGCATCATTTATACTGCTTACAGTTAGTTTTTATTTTGATGGGATGATATTTTTGAAAAAGTATTTAATATAATTATGGAAGCTATTGAGAAGGGCAATAAATAAATTATATAAAAAAAAGTATTTTAACCTAATAATGTTGTTGACGTATGCCTGTTTAGGCGGATGGGGTGCGATTGTACTAGTTTTCCTGTGGCGCCATCTATGGCCAAGAATTCGACTTCTGCCACATCATTCGTCGCACCCGTTTATAGGGTGGACCCATGCATTCATCCACATATCGTAATTTTGACCTGAATCAGAGATCGATCGATCTCCAATCCAGTACCCCCAGAGGTATAGGTTTGTTATTGGGACATGGAGGACTTTTGCGACTCGACAGATTTAACGTGTGCACTTTACTACACGGGGAGTCTTCGGCCGGTGGGGTTCGAACCCCCGAACTCTCGGACATGGCTCCAGCGCCCTACCGACCAGGCTATCCCGGCTTAACCTTAATAATGGTGGTGGTATATGTCTTTAAGTTTTATGCCTGGATTTCATAGTATTGATCAGAGCTGTGCAGTCGGTTGTTGAAATGATAGTCGGCGAACTTTCCTGAAAGCTCAACACCGACTTAAAATTCACAAAAAAAAAAAAAAAAAAAAATCCACTCAATTCCTAATTAAATTTTGAATTAATTTTGAAATTTTGGAGGAATTAAATTTCGTTACGTTTTAATTTAGTTTCATGTTTTATGTAACGTAACTAAATTAAGGATATTAATGTAAATGATATTTTAATTGCTATTATCTAATACAAAAAGATCTTTAGTTTTTATCAACTCTATCCAATTATTTAGTTGATATTAGAGTAGATAAGCTGATTAAAATAAACTCTTCTATCTTGTTATGCGCAGTACAAATACCCTGACCTAATTACGAGTTTTAATGGTCAGTAACAAAGTTAGCAAAATATTTAAAAAAAAGATAGGTGCTATTTTCTTTTTTCTTTTTAAAGAATTGATGAATCCTAAGATAAACAAAATATAAAATAATTACAAAGAAACTAAGATAACAATATATTTAAAGAACAATAATAACAGCAAATAAACAATCGACTTTTCATCTGTTTTCTTTAAAAATTTTATTAGAAATTCCAATAGCATATTTGAAGGTAAGCTTTTTATAAAATAAACATGATGTTTGGAAAATTAATTGAGACTATATCAACTTGATTCTTATAGTTTATACTCAATATTTTATTTCTTACTATTTTGTGCAAGACCATAGAACAGTTGCTTTTTTTTAAAAAATTCTTTGAAAAGTAATTTCAGATTTTTTTATACGTTTATCTGTTTTTGCATAATTTACGCAACGACAGCGCATCATTATCGTCTTTTTAAAAAATTTAGACGATAATAAAAGTAAAGATTTAAAAATTGAATAATATTAAATTTTCTATCTAAAGTAATTAACTGCATAATTTTGTATCTTTAAATTTCTTTAAAGTCAATTAAATTAAAATTTTAAATTTCAGTCTAAAATGATTAAGTGCATAATTTTGTTGCTTTCAAATTTTTTTTTAAGTTACATGATGCATAATCGTAACAATATGTTTCATCTACATCCGTTAATACGTTTGAATTCTATATGTTAGTCATAGTAATTTAAATTATAACCAATTTTAATGTAGATAATCGGATTCTCTGAAATTCAGAAGGTTATTTTCTTGATGGATTTTATTTTCTGTGTTTAATGAGCTTCAAAATTTAATTATCAAACCAAAAGTGAAAAAAAATAAATCTTTAACATTAGAGTTATTCACCATCTTAAAGCTCTATTAAATCAAAAACGAGTTTTAATGGGAGTTTATAACACCTTCTTTAATTATTTATTTTTGACTAGTTATGTCACGTGAACTCAAACAAAATAAGCTTGGAAAGATGCCGCCAGAGAATTATTTTTTCAAAAGTAAGTGTTTATATTTATGCTTTCTAAGAAGCATGTATCTATAAATGTAAATAATGTTCAAACGACAGTAATTGAAATAAGAACTAAAAACTTTGCAATAAAGTGCAAAGCTATCTAAAAAATAGCTTGATTATGGTAAATCTTGAGTATTACGTTTATAGCTATCAAACAATTTTAAGTATTATTTTCAATGTCGTATGAAACTTAGTTAATATTCATTTGGATAAGTTTAACTGCTAAAAACGGATACTGCTTAATTTAATAACGTAAATTAACATGGAAGGAGGAAAATAATATTAATAAAAGAAATTAGAATTATTTTAATCTTTTTAAATGTGTCGGTATATGCTGGTCAGCTTTTGCACAGGGTTGATTAATATAAATATGTTAATTATTGATTTTTATCCTGTATAAAGAATGGGTATTTAGATATTTTGTAAAAATTCTGTATCGCAAATATGTAATTTTGAAAAATAATTAATAATCTGGGATAAAATTTAAAATAATAAGATGCTCTTTATTTTTTGTTTTGGTAAGTTTTTCAAAGAAAAATGATGTAATAAGAAAAATTCTGATAGACATTTATTATTTCGATTTATTACATAGCTTAGGCTTATAAAAAGGAAATATTTTTAGAAAATAATCGATTTACAATAAAAGTAGTAAACAGTACTCATCGTGTTTGTTTTGGAACTAGCTTTTTAATGGTATTATATTGATTTATTAAAAAGAAATTGAATTTCAATACCTTTTACTTGATTTCTTTATAAAACCTTCTTTACTTGCATCGTAATAGTGTCAAGAAAGATAATCAATTTAAAAGGAAGTCTTTGCGAAAAAAAAGTTTCCTTATTCGAAGCATAATAATCTTTTTTAAAAGAAGGATCATCAATTTTAAAGACATCAATATCAAAGTTGTTGTAGCTAATATCATAAGAAATATGGAGGTTTCTTGGTTCTTTTACTTATAAAATTGTTAAACTTATTTTTAAGAATGATAATCAATCCTAAAAATAATTTTCAATTAGTCCATTCAAACAAATGCGAGAATTTTTCGTTAAGGATTAGCACTAAGCATAGTTGTAATTTAAACAGCAGACGATTCTTAATTAGTTTTCTTTCAATTCTTTAAAAGATATTATTAGTGATGTTATCTCTGCTCTATTTCATTAAAAACTAGTTTCATTGGTAGTTTCGTCCTGTAATCAAGTAAGCTTTTAAATTTTCAGACTAGCTCCTCTCAGCCGAGATTCGTTCCATTTTCTCGAAAGAACTTTTTTTTCTCTGTCCCTCGCTTAAATATTAATTAAAAACCCCTAAAGGTCTGGTTTCTTAGGACAAGCGCCTTATTTGGGCGTCAGCGGGACGTCAACGTCACGCTGACGCCAACAAAATACTGGTTTGTTAGCTCAAGGCCTGGTTTCTTGGAACTAGGGCCTTATCTGGGCGTCAGTGGAAAGTTAATGTAGAGCTGACGCCAAAAAAATACTTTTTTGTTAGCTCAGCGTGAGCAGTCCGTCCAACGCAGACATTATCTCTCATTGCGCATGCGTTAATAACGTAAACAAATATTTATTTTGAATTTGTATTGATTTTGTTTTTGTCGACCAGTGTTTTAGAGAACAAATAATGACTTTGTCCAAGAAAAAACACATTATAGCTGAGCTAAATGAAGAGTGCTTTGTTTAATGAAGAAGCTATGTTTAATGTCAAAATCAAAATCTTGGCTAATTTCAATGTGCTGTTGGATATTGTCCGCCATTGCTTCTGTGGTTAACGTCACGTTGTAATCCAACTGCAGTTGAGTTGGACGGCAATTGTAGTTCAAGATGAGCGTTCAATGACGTATACTATCAAACTCACAAATGGACCAATCAGAGGTTAGCGCTGATTTCCAGCTGACGGCTGAGAAACCAGGCCTTAATGTGTAACACTTTGCTGTCGTCAGATTTCACTGTTGGAAGTTTCTCGTAAAAAAATGGTTAAATAACAATTTATTTAATTGTTACTCGAACATATTTACATAAAACAGTCAAATAATCATAAATAAGATGGTAATCAAATTGTTAACCGAGAGAAAAACCTTTTATTAATTGCTTTCACCTAATACGGTTAAACAACCATAATTTTATCACATCAACTAAGTAGACCTAATGAGGCCACTTAGTTCCTTGCAAACTGCTTGCATATTAAAGCCTGGAGGGCTAATCTGTCAGTCTCATGACAGACAGAACCGGGGTTCGAGTCCAAGCGTTCATACCACACTATTTCCTCCATTCCCTTCTACACAAGAAAAGTTTCCAGTGTCCTGTACTCTCCAATGCCCATTACCTAAAGAAGAACCCAGCTTTTATGTCCAGTTGAATTTCTTTTTTACGGTTTTGAAACCATGCCTGTAGTAAATGGTTAAAAAACCATCTAGTTTTTGTATTCATAGTTTTATAACCCTACTAGTTGTAAATGATTTAAAAACCGTAAAGGTAAAAAAATGTTCTTTACCGTAAACTTTACGGTCAATCGGATGACCGGACTGCTGATAGATATTTTATCACAGTTTTAGAATGAAAATTCTAACAGTATTGATGAGGGTTCTAAAACATAGATTAAGAGTGGTTTTATTGGAACACTTTATTTTTAACTAGATTTTCAATCCATTTATAGCAAAGTGGTGAGTATTTGAAATATACTTGGTACTGTTATTTACGAATAAAAAAATTAATTAAGCATATGGTCAGAAAAAAACCTATCTGAATTTACACTGATCAAAGATGAGGGTGATAACGCTTTTATTTTGATTATATATAAAATAGAATTATTATTTTTTTAACTGTCTATTACAGTACATTTAAAATCTTATCACTTTAAAATCTACACACAAGGAAAATATAGTAGACACGATACTTTTTAATGGCATTAAGGTATATAAATAAAAGATTGAGATGTTTTCTTTATGAATTAGAAATAAAAAAAATATCGTAGTTTTTTATGAAAAAAGTACCATAACAGTAAAATATTTACTTATATTTCTTTTAAGCCGACCAGGTGATCGAGTGGTTAGCGTGTCTGACTGCGGAGCCATTGGCCGCGGGTTCGAATCCTGTTCAGGGCATGGATGTTTCTTTCTCTCTCTCTGTGTTCTATGTCCTTTCTCCTTTGTGTGAGTGTGGCCCGCCCTATAAACGGGTTGTGGTTGTGTGACGTGGGCGACGCTGCTCCACCGCCGTGTCTCCGCCACAGGTGCCCACTGGGTAACGAGAAAAGAGAAGCAGTTCTGCCATTCCTGTGGCCAATGGGACAATCCCCGAGTGCCCGCCATTAAAAAAAAAATTGAAAAAAAAAAAAATTTCTTTCACAAAATATCGTACGTATTAGCACGTGTACTGCTAGAGTGTTTACCAAGAAAAAAACCCCCTAAAACTAGTAAAACTAGTAAAAAAATATCCTCATCTTAAATTTCTTAAAATTTATTTTTTAACTTAAAATGAGAAAACACATGAATTGTTTGGCTTATATAACTTTGACTTGCAAATTCCCCATTTGACTTGTAAACATTTAAAAATGAATTATTATTAAATAAGTGTTGAAAAGTTTCATGAAAATCTAATATTTATTATAATAAAAAATAATTACGATTGATTAAGTGAGGATTAAGAATTATTGAAGATCAGGAATGCATTACATATATTCTCACAAAATATGAAATGGATTTATTATAAGTATGGTTTAATTCAATACATCACACTGAAGTTATACTAATGGACTATTGGCGACGGTTTGGGATTTATCCTAATGATGATCCAAAGACATTACTGGATGTCAGACATAGAAGTTCGTTTTATGCTTGCACTAATCAGTACTTTTACTGCTGACATTTATAACATCAATACTTTGAACATAATCACTTTAACTTTCTCAAGGTGTTAAGCTGAACCTTATCAATAGTTAAATCAAACCGTATTTAACTGTATTCAAGGTAGTGAAAGGAAAACTTGCGTAACTACTAGTGAGTAATGTGCACTAATTCTGAGTGCATTTTTTCAGATTAATGGCTACTTTATTTCGCTTTTGGACATCATTAATGTAAAAAACTAGTAAATGTTTAGATAAAAAAATTAAAAGCATTTTTTAAAAATTCATTAGAAAATTTCGTTTTTTTTTCTCCAGCTTTTTGAATCTACTGCTTACTTCAGTTATGAAGCTACGTTATATGAGCTCAAGCAAGCTGGAAACTTGCAAATATATTTAATTTGATTATTTGAGCTTTTTTTTCTTTTTCAATAATTTCTAGAATAAATGAGAATAAAATATTAGGAGAAGAGAAGAATTATCAAATTTTATCTGAAATTTTAACAAGGAAACATTTTTATTTCGAAATTTCTGGATGCATGCACCATTAAAAAAAATAAATCGCAACAAATTACAAATTGAATTGTTTACTGAAACATATACATTTTAAGTGTAAATTTCGCTCCCATGAATAGTTTATAAACACTGTTTCATATACACACCGAATGGAACGCAGTCAAAGAAAATAAACATACAAAAAAAAAAGCATACTCAATGTAACAAAATAAAATTGAGTCAGAAACTATTTGACTAAGCCTAATTGAATTTAGAACTAAACCATGTTTATTTATTAGTAATACATGCATAATTGATTAGCTTTGCGAATTCGTTAGTTCTATACGAACGATTCTCTTGGAAGACTAATTCCTTTATTCAAGAGTCTGGTTAATTTGATTGCATAATCTTCAGTCACAAAATTCATTCCTCCTTATGTCTCGGAAGAACATTTTAAGTTATTAATAAAGACGGTAAATTTCGAATGATTTAGTAATAAATAGCCAATATGTCACAAATGATTTTCTGAATTTTATATTTCAATATTTCTAAATGAAAAATAATAATCCGTAATATCCCTTATTTTCTTTCTTATTTTTCCACTGGGATAAGTAAGTGAATTAAATCTTTATATTTCAACCAATATATCCCTGTTTTGTGAAATATTGCAATGATTTCTTTTGTCAAAAATGGCAATTTAATGCACCGTTATTTATCTTCGCAGACTACACTATTATTCCTATTTATGTTTCAGAAATAATTCTATTGCTCACTTAAAATGCTACAAAACATACAATATATACCAGAAACGTTTTTACTTCCTTTCTTAAGCCTCGATATTTCCGCTTTACTGCAATCAGTATTCAAATTTAACACTTATATTTTGAAATATAGTTTTAGAACAATGAAAGTAATTATGGTCCTTAAAAGTCTTAAACCCTTACGACATGAGCACATGGATGTAACATCTGCCAAAGAGTTTATGCGATCAAATATAAAAGCATAATCGAGTAATTCACAGCAGCAAAGTGGTTATAAACTTGGAGCACAATTACGGATTAAAAACTGCATGGCAATTCATGACCAGAAATGTCCTCGTACGCCGCTGGGGGGCTTTCCTATTATGGATTCATTGTTCGTCCGCATTTAACTCGTAGCTTTTATTATGTACATTTTATGGATCTAATGACTGTCCTTGTAAATTGTATGAAATATTAAGCAAGACTTATCTACTGAATAGTTACCCCTATTCAGTATCTATCTACTTCAGTAGATGACTGAATAGTTATCTGCTGAATAGTTACTCCCCGTGTAGTAAATGGTGACCAGTGCATGTTAAAGCTGTTGGGTAACAAAGTCTTCCATGCTGTCATAAGAAATTAGACTTCTTGGGGTACTGGATTGAGGATTGATCATTCTCTGGTTCAGGTCAAAATTATGATCTGTGGATGAATAAATGGATGTATGAATGGGTCCGCCCTATAAACGCATGAAGTCGTATTCTTGGTCATAGATTGCGCCACTTAAAAACAAAAAACGCACCATCTGCCTTAAAAAATTCACTTGGTTTCACCGAGAAGGCTCGGTGGTATCGACAAGTGGCATTAGAAACAACAACAACAACAGTTTAGGGTATACGCGCTTTCATTGGTTCTTTAACTCTGATCTCCGAAACATGACGAAGTTCCTTCGCTCCTGTTTTAAACACAATAGAGAAATTCAGTATTTGTACATATCATTATGTGGACACATTCTGCTCAGATTAATTACAATATAACAAACTCGGTACCCAAGAAAACTTGGGCAGACCGAGATCTCGATTACATGCTGGATGCTAAGTGAATGCGTCAAATTTGCTGACTTTTACTATAAAAACTTTTTTAGGCACATTAGAGCACCATCTTAATTTCTGACTAAAAGAAAGCTGTCTTTTCTGCAGCTGACTCAAGTCAAACTAAAAAATGCTTACTGGCAAGCATAAGAAAGATTACTTTCGAAATCAAATAGACATAGGTATTTAAAAGAAAAAGTCCGAAATTGCTTCATAAATACGATGTTTCTCAAACATTTTCAAAAATTGCCGATTTCATTTCACTTATTTGATTAGGAAAGTAAAAAACAACAGGAAAAAGCATCCAGTAATAATGAAAGATACGTCCTACCGAATGAGATCATTAAGAAATATTTGAAAGAGAAGAAGGTTTTGCAATAAAGTAACACCTTATCTCGAAAACCACTTTTAGGGGATCATTATTGTCGGAGTATGAAAAAAAATGTTATGTAGAGAATACAAGCTTCACTGAGCTTAGAATTGCATCGTAAATCTTCATCATCTTCTTCTGATCTAATAATGTGCGACAAATTCAACTCTTTCATATGGCCTGGAGAAAAGACTATTTATCTTTTGAGCGAAAAGGTTCAAAGCGAGTTATCAAGGTAACACATTAGACTTTCCAGAATAAACACGCATTTCGAAATTTGTTTTCGGCGAAGTACAATCAAAAATAGAAGTTCCGACAAAGAAAATAGAAACATTCAGAAGATATTATTTAATGTGTTTTTGTAAGTTCAAGGTTAAAATTGGTTTCAAATTTTTCGTATAAGTCAGCTTTTGTGTAAATAAAATATGAAGGGCTTCGGGGCAATGTTATTATAAACGATGTAGTTTCAAAATTGTAGGGAAAGTGCTTTTTGAAGCTGTTTTCGGTAAAAAGCGCCATAATTATTTTGTAATCGATACGGTATATCTGCGTATTGTGCGGTTATCTAACTGCGATTCAGGTAACTCACCAAATAATATCTGGAAACAATACGAAGAAACATTTTGATGTAAAATGTTGACTTAAACTAACTCGCCTAAGGAAAAACGGAAATCATTTATTAAACCTTAAAATAAGTAACTGCAAAAAAGATTGTGGATAAACAAGTGGCAACGATGTTACATTAGTTACAGGCGCTTTACATCAAGGATTGAAAAATTTATGTATATATGGAATATTTAGAACAATGTGCAATTAAAAACATCAAACTAAAACTAAATTGAATGCACAAGTGGGCGACCTTTGTGCTGAAATGCAAACTAAGGTAGACAACGTTAAAGAGCACAAAAATAGCATGTATATTGAGGGATATGACCGGTTTTCGAACACATTGATTCAATTATTCAATTGCCTTTCCTAGCCATCAGTTAGAATGGTGCGTCACCTATTGTAACAATATAAGATTTAAAAAAAAAGTAAGCTTTTGTGGCAATAAATAGAAAATACAAAATTTTTTTTGTATTTTTTTTTTGTAATGACTGCAAAAATTCCTACTTAACTACCACTTCTGTATGTTAAAAAGATTCAAAAACACATTCAATATTGCATCATTTTATTTAATCTCAAATACTATAGTATATAAGTCGCTTTTTCAAACCCCTAAAATTTTACGAAAACCAGAGAGTCGACTTATACAAAGGTATTAAAGTCGGGCATTACTTGATCGTGAAATATCGATGCAAAATAAACAATGAGATAGATCTGAATAACTCTGTATTAATTAGTCCCGCAGTGGACTGATCGTAAAGACACGGTAGAACACCGAAGTCAAGCATTACTAGCTGCGGTCAGTAACAGGGCTTAAGAGAATAGAAGGGCTAGTTCACTCCGCTCTTAGAGCTGAAGCTATGATTTCCCTCCTCATGACGTCACTGTGTCCACAGATCTCGGAGATCGCAAGCAAAGATATCATGATAACTTTGCATCTTTCGCTTTGTAAAAATAAGTTCGACTTTTTCTGGTTATTAGCTTTCAAACTTTACGTAATTAACACATTATTTCCGTTCATAAACATAGTTAAAAAAACTTTCTTGGCCATTATATTAAAAAAAATACCATTTTAAACTTATAAAAATGTTTTACTAGTTGGTGAAAATGACACTATAAATACTTTACTTTAAAAAGCTCAGTTTTAACTTTAATTATTAAGAAAAATGAAAGCATATATCGACATATCTACATATTCTTTTATAACAATAAGTTGAGTTAAATTTAGAATCCCTGATTTTAAAATATGCCGACAATAGCAATTTGTTCATACTTAATCATTAGGAAACAGCAACCTTAAACGCTAATTACTGAAACAAAATAATAATTTAGGTTCATAATGACATTAGAAATTTTACAATTGTTTATAGATATTTAAATTTACGATGTTATAATTTACAGATATTTAAATTTAAGTGAATATAATTTTTTAAAAAAAATCATAAATATTTAGAATAACTACATTAAAAAATATGTAATGAAATTAGGAGAATTTCAACTATATATTATATATTTCATTTATACTTTTTATTTACATTTCAATTTTCATTGACTTTATCCATTTTTTAATTTTTTTCACCTGCCTTTCTTTTTGAAGTAACGAGGCGGTTTCTATTTAGATAATGAATTTTTATAAAAGTTCTTAACGACAGAAAAAACGTATTGCTGTTATATATTAACTGCGTCATTTTGGAATCCATTCTTTACATAGTTATTCATTTACTTTAGGGAACACTTGGAAAATTATATTTTTTCCTTTTGTTTTTCTATCAAAATTGCAATCGCGCAAACTGGCATTTTTATAATAGTTTTAAATTCTTGTAAATTCACTGCAAAAACTGAGGAAAGTCATTATAGAAAATAACAAATGTCTTAGAATATCTCGCAAAAAGAAATGCTCCAATATTAGTTAGAGCTAGTAAGGCCAAACACTCCGTTCTTGAAGTAAAAGTCACTAGAGAAAATAGGAGGATTGGCGCAGCAAGAGCTACTTCAAAGGAGTGAACCAGCCCTTCTATTCTCTTTAGCCCTGGGTCAGTAAGCTGGTGGGTGACCACTTTAATCAGCCTGAGTAGGAATCGAAGGTTCCTACTCCTTCTCGTTAAACTGTTCTACCGCAAAGTGCTCGACTTCGCGCGAAGGTCGTCGGACTACCAAAGCAGGGGAGCCATCCCCTCTGCAGAGGATCGAAATTGCGATGACATGTCTTCTGATCATCCTCAAGGATGTTTCCCAGACTGTCGCCAAAAGCCCATTGTGCAGCTCTAGTGCGACGTAAATAAAATACCATACCTGTATCAATTAATCCATTTGAAAAATCATTTTCAATATGCAGTTAGTTTTGCATAATCTGTCATCAAATTATCTCTCTATGTAATATTTTCTTAATAATTCTTTTAATTACGCCCTGGAAAAAATTATGAATAAGAAAAGGTAGATAATTTATTCTGGAGTATTTTTAAAAAAAAAAATATAACGCATTGAAAACATTCTATAAAGTTACAGATTTCAAGATTCCAGAACATTATTTGTGCCGGATTCAATAATGTTAGTTGTGTCGTCATATGAAATCCCACTTTGCAAGGGATTCTACTTCATCCTTTATCCTCATCAGATAAGTCCCACAAAAAAAAAGTCTTCACCCGCACTTAAAAAAAATCAAAATTCTATATTTGTCAATAAATCTTTATTTGAGGGAGCATTTCGTAGAATCTGTATTTGAAAGCAAACCTATCATATCCAAAAAGGACAATGTAAGATATATTTAAATTATGAACATTTTGTAAACTTAATATTTTTTTATGATTTTAAATTTTTAGAAATTTTTATGTTTAATTTTTTCAATGGTAGACTTATATATGTGACATACCAGAAATTTCTTATCGCGTAATCAAGAGTAGGGGACGACATCTATGGTAGTTTTCTTGAACTTTTCTCTTAACAATCGTTTTAATTTTATTTTATACTGAAGCAATTTTAAATGCTTGTATTGACTACTAAATATTGTTAATACTAAATATACTATAATAATACTAAGAATATGAATAATTGCCACTTGGGCATTAGCAAAAGTAAAAATAAATAGAAAGATATGTAAACAATATATTTTTCTGAAAGCGCCTTCACGTATTTTATGCTAGATTCACGTATTTTTTTTGCATATTCTTGTTTAAAAGTATATTTTTTAGCCAGTATGGTAAACAGGTATGTATTTTCAATCCATTAGATTTATGAACATAAAAATATATTTTATAAGAATACAGAAGAGTTTAAAGAAATTAAAGAAAAGCATTTCATTTTATATAGTTTTTGAAGTGTTTGAAATAGCGCCCCCATGTGTCAAATCTACAGCGACGTGAAATTGATCTCACTAAAAAGGGATTCCGAAGGGAAACTCGTTTTCATCGGATTGCGAATTTCAAAAATGACAAAAAGTGCTTCAGAATCCCAGAATAAAATTCCAATTCCGGTAAAAGGAGGTTTCGGAATGCGTATTTAGCTGTAACCGCTTTAACCAATCAGATAATGAAATCTCTCTCTTCGGTTTTTCTAGTAAACCATCTAGTGAGATCTTTCTAACTATTGACGAAATCTGAGTACAACATTATGAAAAAGTTTCAAACATAAAATAATCAAATGTTTGTTTGATACAGGAAAAAAGCAAGAGTAAAATATTCCGCTTGGGGTTAGATTTCGTGTAGCTGGTTATAAGACCCACATGAGATTTGTTCAGATAGCATATATTTGGGAAAAAAGAACTTTTATATTATTTTGAATTTGCGTCAATCTAGATTTTAGATAGAAAAAAATACGCATAAACTTGAAACTTCTTGGGTTTTTCTAAAACGTAACCTGAAATCGAAAATTCTATCAGATATAATGGACGAACATGTCACGTCACATTTGAACTTTAGGTTGCAATAAGTTTCTTACAAAAAAATAGTTTGGAAAAAAGCTGTAAATCCTTTAACCATAGGAATATTTTTATCTTTATCATATACCATTTGCTAAGGCTGGGTCATGTAATAATTTTTAGAAAGTTGCAAGCCTCGGATGCTGGCTTTCAATTTAGGATACAATATAAAAAAAATATTGACATTCAGTTTATTTATTTTATTGTGTTTTAAAACAGATAGAAGATTCAAATTCGGTTCACGTGTACCTTATCAGATATAAGAGAAAACTAAAAAGTTTATTTCGATATTTTTTTTTGAATTATTAGAGTCAAATTTTGTATTATTTATCAGGAGGCGTTAAGAAAATGATATACCCCAACAGTATTTTCGATCCCTCAATTGTCCAAAGCACGAAGAATACTTAAAAGCCAAACACCTTTGAAGGCAGCTGCTATTGTTATCAAAGTAATATTGCTCGTTTCAATTGTAATAATAAAACAAGCTATTAATAGGTAATTTTACTTTATATGTTTTACTTAGTTTTATTATGTATTTTATTATTTGTTATCCGAAATTATGCTCGTTTTAGTTATAATAATAAAACAACCTTTTAGTAGGTAATTCTATTTTATATGTTTTACTTAATTTTACCATGCATTAAATTATTCGTTATAAAAAGCTATACTCGTTTTAATTGTAACACTAAAACAACCTTTTAGTAGATAATTTTTCTTTATATGTTTTACTTAATATTACTATGCATTTAATAATTCAATATCCAAAGTTATGCTCATTTCATTTGCAATAATAAAACCTTTTAGTGGATCATTTTACTTTATGTATTTTACTTAATTTTGCTATATATTTAATTATTAGTTATCCAAAGTACTGAATTTACTAATAAACGCACTTACATTTATTTACGCATGCACTGAACTTAATAATATGAAATATTATTAAGTTCCTGTCCCACCTGTGTTAACATCCGTCAATTCAGGCATTTACAGGGCGATTCTGTTGGCCTCTCTTTCAGGGGCACCATATTAGGTGGGCCAACGTCACTCGCGCAGTGAGGACAGATAGTGCAGAGAAGGAAAGAACATCCATGCCTTGCCCGCGATTCAAACCCAGAACCTTTCTGATGCAAGGACAGTGCCTTGCCCCCTACACAGGCCGGTCGGCATATGAAATATAAATAAGGAGATTTGTGAAAGAAAGTTTTAAGTGACATCATTAAGAAAAAATAAGTGATCTGGTCAACTATGCAACATTGATTTATAACAAAATTGATTAAATTTCAAAGATTTCGGTGGATAAAAGTACTGAGTGACATGTTTTGAGAGTTTTTAGAATTCCAAGACAATCAGTCTGAGAGAAATCTTGCACAGTAAAAAAGTGTTTCTCAAAATTGAATAAAAAGTTTTAGAACAGTTCCGAAACAAATAATAGTAGAATTTGAAAACACCATGTATTCAAGTTTGAAACAGCATATACTCATTTTTTTCATGTGTCGGACGAAATGTGGGAGAAAGATGTTCATTGGCTGCCGGTAGAATTCGAACCACAGACCTCCTAGTTTTTAGTAGGAGGGTCCACCCACAACAGCTGTACACCACAATCCAGCGAGAGTTAGGAAGTTTTTTTTTTAGTGGCCACCGCGAGGATCCATCATTTTATACATTCCATTCGTTTAAAAGTTTTTAAGATATAGCGAAATAAGCAAAAAGTTAAATTAAAATTACTGATCTTCTGGCTAAGCTATTGGGACCGTATTTTCCAAATTGCAACCCTTTATACCATTGAAATTGGAAATTAGTATGCTATAATCTGTCATTGCGATGTACACTATAAAAAACTTCCTAACTCGCCTTGAATAAGATTGCAAAATTATAGTGGTTAGAGAATCCTCTTACTAACCAAGAGGTCCTTCTTTTGAATATTGCCTGCATCTATTTTACGCATTTCTCAGATCACTTTTGAGACTATGTTTTGCTTAAAAATGAATAGATGCTGTACCAATTTTGAATGCATGAGGTTTTCAAGTTCAGCTATCAGTTGTTTTGGAGCTATTTTGAGACATTTTTGCTTTATTTTAAGAAACCCTTTTTTACAGTGTAGAAAACTTTACCAGTAAATTTAAACACTAAGTGTGCGAATTCCATGACTCGAACAGTTTAAATTAATAACAGTTAAATTACGAACAGTTAAAAGAAATAAATGCCTGGTATAATTTTCAATTCTTATTGTCAACGTAAAATTTTAAGAGCTAATTTACTCTACTCTAACTGTATACGCATTCAGTAGCCTCATATGCTAAGTACGATACTGAAAATGAAGAATGTTAATGAAAATACATTGCATTTGAAAATATTAAATTCAAATTTGACTGACAGAGACAACAAATAAACGAAAACTTAAATTTTTAATTCAACATTTCAGTTACTTTCTTTCGTAGTCACATAAAGTTTAAGATCGCGCTTCATTGCCATCATGGACATAATAACCTTCTGAGACTCGAGCTTAAAATAGTGGCATAAAATTTCTTTTTTTTAATCAAAAATATGGAATTTAAAAGAATATAGACTAGCGTCATTAAATATATCGCTCATGGGCTGCAATAGTGTCACAGGTAAAAAAACACGCGTTTTGGACTTAGAACAGGTGTAAATATGAAAATACACATTCTTTCAGCAGCAATACTAGCAAAACTCATAATTCAAATTGAAGGTAATCTTTGTTTAAGCAAACTGAAGCATTTCTTATGCATTTTCCTTAGCAATGAAAACTTTAAACCCACTTATCTCAAAACTTGATTTTTTGAGTTGCGCCGCTATTGCCGCCCATGAGCGATATATATATATATTTTTTGAAATTCAATGAATTAAAATCAATTAACTTTTTAGTTATTTTTATTTATTACATAGAAATGATATAAAAATTAATTTAAAATATTCAATTGGAGGATATTTTTGCATAATTTTGGATATTTTGTTTATGGATTTTGATAGATTTTGATCATGAAACAAAATACACTGATATTAAATAATAAGATATTTAGATGTCATAAAACTATCCACAAAGCTCTTTACTTCCAATTTCTCTTATAATTCTTCTTTGCAATCAAATACTCCGACCAACGAGGATAAATCCAATTATATTATTACGTAGATAATGGCTTTATAACGGCAAAAAGGAAAAAAAGATAAAATGAAAAAGACAAAAATATACCAAATGGTCAAATATATTGAACGCTCGGTCTTGGAAGTTATAGGTATTACTTTCAAAATCTTCTTCAGTATTCGACATTCCTTAAGAAAAAACTACCCAGCAGTTTATGGAAATAAAACTGAACAAATAATCAGATGATTAAAGAGAAATTTAACTAGATATAATAAAAAGATAATGTTAAACCTATACCCAGAGTCGTGATAGCTCAGGAGATAGTGCGTTCACCTCCCAATGAAGTGTCCGGGGTTCGAATCCCAGTGGTGGCTGGTCGATGCGAATTTCGCTCCTGACTCGCACCAACCACAGTCCTGGCGTAAAGTGTCCATATCCTCAGTGGTAGACAGATCAAGAGTTAGAAGCCCCTCGGCTAATTGTGAGAGGTTTTCCTAGTTTTCTTCTCCATGTAACGCAAATGTGGGCTAGTTTCTATAAAAAATTCTGTACGAAGACTAGTTTTTCCCAATGTTTGATCCAGGAGTTCCCTTGTCTTCAGGGTAGGGTTCAAAATTAAAAGGCTAAGTTGAACAATGACAGTTGTAAACTCAGAATTAGGTCGGTCGTTTAACGTCGATTATAAGGCCTATCAGCCAACCACTAAAAAGTCTACTTTGGTAGCGTGTTCTTATCTGAGTTAGGGCAAGAAACACAGTAATTGTTTCATACTTTCATGAAAAAAAAGTTGTCACTTTTTTTGCATGTTCTATCTTAGAGTAGAAATTTTTTTAGTGATTTAAAAATTATAAAAATAGTAAGAATTAAGAGATCTTTAAAAAAGTTACAATATTGAAATCAGAGCCGATGCCTCAGGGTATAAAGCGTTCGCCTTCCAATGAGGGGCAGTGGGCTTGAATCCCACCAATAGCTGGTCGATACGAATACCTCATCCGGCTTGCACCGACCACAGAGCTGACGTAAAATATCCTAAGTGGTAGACGGATCATGGGTTAGAGTCGTTTTGTATGCAGGCTAACAGAGGGAAGTTTTCGTGATTTTCCTCTCCATGTAACGCGATGCAGGTTAGTTCCATCAAAAAGTCTTTAACGAAGGCAAAAGTCCCCCAATACTTGATCCAGAAGTTCCCTTGTCTTTTGGATTGGGTTCGAAATTACAAGGCTTCGGAGTTTAACATTAGTAGTCTTAAACCCTAACAATTAGGCTGGCTGTTCAACGACGGTAATGAAATTTTAAAAAAAATATTGAAATCAAATTTCAATTTTATTTTAAGTGCTTAATGTATTTCTGTTATTGTTGTTGTTTCTAATGCGACTTGCCAATCCAACAAGCCTGCTTGGTGATTGGCAAGTATTTAAGGTAGAAGGTGCGTTTCTTGTTTTTCAATGATGCCATCCAAGGCCAAGGATACGACTTCAGCCTTACACGCGTCACAACCCGTTTATAAGACGGACCCATTCATACAGCTATTCATTCATCCACAGATCGCAATTTTGACCTGAACCGGAGAACGATCAGTCTCCGATTCAGTACCTCCAGAGGCATGATTTTTTTTGGGAATTTGTGATGCGGCAGATTTAACGTGCACCAGTCACTATTTACTGCACGGGGAGTCTTAAGCTGGCTGGGATCGAACTCACGACCTCTTTGACATGTACCCAACGCCCTACTAACCAGGCTGTCCCAGCCTCTAAACTATTTCTTATCTTCGTTAACTCACCTTTAAGAAACACCCAAGTATTTTATTGATTTAAAATGAAACAAATACCAAATAATGACTAAGTGCTTCATAAATTAAATTGAAAATTATGACCAAAAGGAAAACGATTAATTATTGGTCAGACAAGTAACTTACTACTGCAGTTAATCATCGTATATGGTTAGAGCAAGAAACATATTGATTTCCCAAGCCTTAAGGGAAAAAAAAATTCATCGCTTTTTTTAGCATGCTCTGGCATAGAGTAAGAATTATTTAATATTTCTGTATGATTTGAAAGTTATTGGAACCTTTGAATGACGTAAAAAAGAAATACCATCAATTTCTTGATACTAATTCAAACCTGGATTTCATCTTTTTAGTACAAAAAGTAATGAAAAATGACTTTTATTATACTTTTGTTTTATAACTTTAATAACTTTTGATTGAAGAAACTTGAGAAACATATTTCCTGTTTGTTTCATTTTCAGTACCAAATTGTTTTGTTTCATCTAGATCTGAACAAACTTACGAACCTTAGAATATAAATATCTTTAAGTTTTATCAAAGAATAAAGTAAAATATGAATAGAAGAGTAAATTGATATAAGAAAAATTTCATTTCAAAATGTATTGGAAAGTATATTGCTATCGAATATGATTTTTTCCGTGTTGAACTCTATTTCTTGAAATTAAACTTGGTTGAGATAAAAAGAAAGTTGTTTTCGTGTCATTACAAAAAAAGTCCTAATTTTGATTTAGTCTGTTGGCATCAAAATGTGATTTTTTTTCTTGCCGATTTCTATTTTTTTAAAAATCAAATTAGAAAAGTTAAAAATCAAGCGTTCAGCTGTGCATTACAAAAAAATCAAAGATGTCTCAATTTTGATTATGTTATTATGTATGTATGTTATTATGTATGTATGTTATTATGTTGGTATTAAGAGTTTTTCCTTGTGTCACGTTATATTTTTCGGAAGTTAACTTGGTTAAGGTAAAAAAAGTAAGTTAATTTCTTAGCATTACATAAAAATGTCTTAATTTTGTTAATTGGTATTAAAATGTGATATTTTATTTTTTGTCAGGCTCTATTTTACAAAATTCAACATGGCTAAGTTAAAAAGCAAGCGTTGATCATTACAAAAAAAATGTCTCAATTTTAACTATGTTAGTATGTATGCATGTTAATATGTATGTATGTTAGTATGTATGTATGTTAGTATGTATGTATGTTAGTATGTAGGTAATAAATAGTTTTCTTTTGTGTGAAATTCTAATTTTCAGAAATTAGCTTGGTTAATTTAAAAAAAGTAAACGGATTTTGTAGCATTACAAAAAATGTCTTACTTTCGCATGTCGGTATTAAAATGTGATATTTTATATCTTGTCAAGCTTTATTTTACAAAATTCAACTTGGCTAAGTTAAAAAGTAAGAATTTATAGTAGCTTACAAAAAATGTCCTAATTTTGATATTATATAATGGTATCAAAAGTGATTTTTTTTCTTATCAAGCTTTGTTCTTCAAAATCATCTTGATTAAGTTGAAAAGTAAGTGTAAGGGGTAAGATACTACTTGATTACAAAATTCATTTTCTTTAAAAATATACGAATTGGAAATAATCGTGGCTCAATCGCTCACAAACAGACGTCCATTTTCAAGACTGGTCAGACGTGAATGAGAATCACTTTTGTTTCTTTTCATTCACGTCTGGCAAGTCTTGAAAATTATCGCCAGTTTTTGAGTGCTTGAAAGTTTGAGGTTTGAACCATCTCCTCCATAGAGGATCAAAATTGTGATGGCATGTCTTCGTATCATCCTCAGGGATGTTTTCCAGACTGTTGCCAATAACCCGTTGTGCTGCTCTAGTGCGACGTAAATAAACAACTACAACTACCACTACTCATACGCAAATATAACAGAAAAAACTACTTTGGTTTGCATGCGTATAGATGCTTGTGTAACCAATATAAAAACTGTCTTGTAAACTCTCGTCAAATTGAATAACAGATCGCAGAAAAATGAGAAAAACAGCACAAAGGTAGTGAATCCACTACCTTTACCCTTTTGAGCATTTGTCAGAAGGACGACACGACACGACAATGGACACCCCAATAATATATGGTTGTTTTGCTTGAACATTGCTTTGCAGTATTGCGATTCCGCTAACCATTATGAATGTTATACGTAGTGAATTCGAAGCCCGCTATAACATTCAACGTATATTTTCGTTGTCTTTCGTAAAAATGTGCTATCTATTTTTCAAACGTTAAGCAGTTTTGAAGTCTTTCATCGTATTTAAAAAGAAACCCACAGATGTATGGTAAAGATATCCCACTACCTAATAAAAGAGAGAATCTAACTTGCCTATCGGTATCTACCACTAAACGCTGTACGAAACGTAAAGCTAGTGCTTTCGAATCCCGTCTATATCTTCCTGCTGTCATTCTCTATATTGCGTTATATGTCGTTCTGCTCGACAAAAACTTATAAATCTTAATTGAGCCCACAAAAATATGTTGTACCAATAAACCAAACCTCTTAAAAGATGGATAAAACAGGCACCATAGTATGATAGATATGAGTTTGGTATCTTTAAAACACTTTAATTTAACGTTCGAAGTCATCATTCTTGTTCCTTGGTATGATTGAGAAATCATGTTAAAATAAGAAACATTTAACAGTCATCTCCTATCAACCATTTAAAGAATCTGCCATTTTAAATAAACAGAAGTAAAACAGATTACAGCCCTTACACATCAAAAAGTTAAAATTACCAAATAAATCATAAAATGATTGATAGTTCAAAGGATCGTTTTGGTAATTTTATTGTGGGGTTTTAGAGCATGGCATAATAGCCATTTAATTGGTTTACTTTTGGTGGTGGTTGTGTTGTGTCCACAGAAGATCAAATATACCCATGGGTTGAAAGCACACAGGCAGCAATCTCGGTAATCTTGTTCGAGTAGAGTCGCTCTATGTCAAAGAGAGGGTATTCCTACTGGGCGGAAGAGGAGTTGTCCCGCAGTGGACTGGTCGTTAAGACACGGCTACCACCAGATCACCGAAGTCAAGCATCACTGGCTGCGGTCAGTGTGCGGGTGGGTGAGCACTTGAATCAATCTGCGTAGTGACTGAGGATGTGCGGTATGGGTCCTCGTTAAACTGTTCTACCGTGAAGTGCTCGACTTCGTGTGTAGGTCGTCTGGCTACCGAAGCAGGGGTGCCATCCCCTCTGCAGAGGATTAAAATTGTGATGGCATGTCTTCGGGGCATCCTCAGGGATGTTTCCCAGACCGTCGCCAATAGCCTATTGTGCAGCTCTAGTGCGACGTAAATTAACTACAACAACGCTAGGAGGAGTTAGTGGTGCAACTGGGCAATTGTTGCAAGGAAGAAAAGTGTTTACTGCATCTCTGCTGATTTTCATACTCCTGAAGCACCGGAATCTTAAACGGGTGATTTACTTTTGAGATTTGTATTTGTTACTATATGCATTTTAATAAGAGCTATAATTTTGCAAAACAAAATTTTCCGTAAACTGTAACAACAGCGAGTGATAAAATTACCTTATGTATGGTTTAAATACAAGCCATATTAATGGTTTAATTTTTTGAATTGTGGTTTCTTTCACCAAAAATGTCTCTACTATACAAGTATGGTGATTTTGCTAGACATTTTTTCTTTCTGTATTATAAAATGTATAGTATACCAAAAGATAGGACCACCCTGAATAACTTATTCTGATGATTGGATCTTCACGTTCTAGGATTTCATCTTAATGGCTCGAGGGGGTGACATCAAATATGCTTATTCATTACTACAGACGACATTTTAAGTTGCGAAATCAAATAGAAAACGTACTTTCTCTGAGTAAACAAACCTTTTTTTCGACGGATACGGATATCTGACCCCCAAAATACGACAGTACAGTAACCGTAATCTGGGAAATAGGGTCTTAATAGTTAGGTTAGGTTAGTGGTCAAGAGTTTGGACTTCTTAATGTGAATTTTACTTTTTGAGTATTTCGCTTAAGAAGTTATTGAGATATGGCAAAATATGCAAAAAGTAAAATTAACATTAAGGGGTCCAAACTTTTGACCGCTCTTCTGACCAAACTGTGAGGAGCATATTTCCTACACGTGACTAACTCCTATATATTGAGAGTCAAAAATCCGAATCAGTCGAAAAAAAGGTAAGTTTACTCAGAGAGTGCACATTTTTGTGTCTAATTTTTTAACTTAAAATATCGCCTACACCAATTAATTAGCATATTTGAGGTCATCCCCTCGAACCTTTAAGATGAAGTCCTAGAATGTGAAGATCCGATCATTAGATCAAACGATATTCAGGGTGGTCCTATATATATATTATAGATCGTCTTTATGGAAGATATCAAATGCATTTTTTTAAAATAAATTAATCTATTAAATCTAATTTTAATTTCTAATTAAGAATAAAATATAATTAGGAACAAAATGTAATTAGGAATGAAATAAAATTTGATTTCAGATTGCCTATTAGTTTTAGACTTATAGATAAATTATTAGTTACATTCTCAAAAAAATTAGTAAAACTTTTTATTTACACTTTGCGCATTTTATTTATACTATGCCTACTGTAGATGAATTACGTTTCTAATGCTTCAATTAAAAAAAATATTTGTTAAAATTTAATATTGGACAAACATTAAACAAAGTATTAAATTTTATGTAATTCAATCAATATATATATATAGTAAACATATTTTTTCCTAAGATTCTGAGATTCTAAATTGTGCATTGTATAATTTTTATAGATATTTGTTTTTATTGCTTAGCTGAAAGTAAAAGCAGTTTATGAATTTAATTTTAAATAAAAACTCGATTTTATCCTTATTATTATTTTTTAATAAAGATAAATTAATGTTGCACACATTTATTTTGAGTTTTGCCAATTAATTCCGAAGTGAAAAATATTTTTGAAGAAAAATTTTATAAAGATATTTAGAATCATAAAATAAATTAAGAGTTTAAACTTAATTACGGAGAATATTTCAAATGAATTTTAAAATAATATTCAAAAATTGTTTTTAAAATAGTAAATGAGATTAAAAAAGATAAGTAACTAAGATTTCATTACTTATTCCTTTTTAATTACTTATTGTTTTTTATAATTTTCGCATTTAAAAAGATAACTGTATATTTTCGTAAAACTATTTAAATTAAATATAAAGAGGAAAAGAAACTAAGAGTAGAATTGAAAAGTAACGATAAACTTACAACAGCATAGAAAGAGGATAAGCATTCAACAGGTAAGAGAAGAGCAATATATGCTTCCAGCTAAGATCAATTGAAGATACTCGACTCTTTCTTCTACGAACTGTTTATGCTATCACCATTTCATGCAATCCCTTTCTACAAGAGCGCCTCTCTTTGTGTTTCCATAGTAACCAACAGGTAACGATTGCTTGAATTATATACATTAAAATCAAACGGAAACAGCAAGCAAATAACTATATACAATAAATAAATTTATATATAAATAGATAAATAAAGCTCAAATTCTAAAATTAATAGAAATGGTTGGAATAACATATTTATAAACGTAAAAATTTTAAGTAAAGACTGTTGAATTTATAAAATGCATGTTTAAAAAAAGAATAAAAACGAGTTGATTGGCACTTGTGCTGCTGAGAAAAAGTACATGCTGAGAAAGCACTTTTTACTAATTGCTTTAAGTGTATTTTTAAATAGAAATATATTTTTAAATGTCTTCTTTCTCTAATTGTTTAATAAATGTTACATAAATGTAAAACTTTTCTCTAGAGGTAATATTTCTGTTTCTGTTCTAACTTGAAGAAGATAAGTTGGATTTAACGAATGTAAGTTAGATTTTTTCGATGCAAAGTAGATAGAGATAGGGATACAGTTTTTATACAGTTAAAATAGCTTTAATTTATTTGAAATTGGAAGCTTATAATTCCATAAAATATTCATAACTTTTACTAGAGGTAATATTTCTGTTCTAGATTTGTTGGGAAAAAAAGAACACAAATTAGATTGACTTGTTTGCTACTAGGAATAAAGTAGAGGGAAAGGTGTACACTTTTTACAAAAATTCTTGTATTAAAAAGATTTTTCTTAAAAAAATGTCCATGTACTCTAAACACTTATTACTTTATGTGCATGTAAAAATTTTCTGGAATGTAATATTTTTATTCTAACTAAAATAAGATATGTTGAAAAAAAATCACTAACTAGATTGATTTGTGTGTTACTTGAAACAAAGTAAATACAGAAAAGAATGCACTTTTTATATAAAAAAAATTATTTAATTATTTGAAAAATAAAATATTTCTTTTAAATGATTTCTTTCTCTAAAATTCTATTATTCAATGTAAACGTTAAAATTTTCTCAAACGTAATATTTCTGTTTTTGTTCTAAGTATAAGAAAATATATTGAAATAGAACATCATAAACTAAATTGACTTATCTGTTACTTGAAGCAATTGAAAAGGGAAAGCACTTTTAATAAAAGAGTTTCAATTTTATTTGAAAATGAAAATTTTTTTTAAAATGTCCTCTTTCTCTAAAAGCTTATAATGCAATGTAAATGAAAAAATTTTCTTAATGGTAATATTTCTGCTTCTGTTCTAACAAAATAAATATCTGTTTAATAAGGGACACAAATTAGATTGACATGCATGCTACTTGCATTGATGAAGATAGAGAAAGAGTTGCACTTCTTATTACGTATTATTTCTCTTCTTACTGATTAATATGCCTATACAAGAAGCTGATTTATTAAATAAAATAAGATTGCAATAGTTTATAGCTTTTCCTTTGCAAAAAAATGTCGAATAAGCACTTCATGAATGCAACATGAAAAAACAACTTATTTTAATATTTAGTGTTGATACTAAATACTTATTGGTGTTCATATTATATGATATGAGTTAGTTTAAAATTTTATATTTTAAGAACAACAAAATATAGATAAACATTTATTTTGATTGAAGTTTTTCTTTAAAGCTGTATTAAATAAGTTTAAATTAGGTATTAAATAAGTTTAATACCTAATATAGGTTAAATTAGGTATTAAATAAGTTTAAATTAGGTAATGAAAGAAAGAAAATTTGCTACTACGACACGGATAAGCAATGAACAGGGTGACGATTATTGAACTATATGAATCGAAACGTCACTACAGATATTCAGATTTACGTTATGACATGTTCGATATGCCTGCCATCACTGGCTATGTTGTAGCGCAGGCAAATAACAAAATTCTTCATGACCCGCTGAAATGTCAGAACATTGGTGCTGTCGAAGTCCTGGAAGTTTTCAGCTTAGCAATGGTTTTGGGATACTGTACTTTGTATACTGTACTTTGGGACACTGTTCAAATTGTCTCGAATTAAGAACTACAAAAATGAGTCACATGTGTTCAGATCGGGAGAATATGGCGGCTAAGCGAGTCACATTCATGTGACTTCTGGGTACTTTAGAGCCAGAATGTGGTACCCAAAATACTCCTCCAGGACATCAAAAACTCTTGGTTCGATGGAGATGCTCTGTCTTGCTCGAACTTCATCTTGCTGAAATCAGGGGTACTTGGGAATGAAATAATTTTCTAAAACCTTCACGTATCGTTCAGTAGTGACCATGCCGTCAACGAATATGGTGCCAATTATTCCGTGACTAGACATTATAAACCACGCAGTCACTCGTTGAGGGTGGAGAGATTTATCGATCCCGAAATGCAGATTCTCAATATCCTAAATGCCCCAATTTTGCTTCTGCCGAACCCATCCAAATGAAAGTGGGTATTCACATCAAAATTCCTGTTCCCTCGACAATAGTGTTGATGAAACACAACCGCTGTTCCATAGCCATGGAGTTTAGTCGCTGATGGGTTTAAGTTTTGCATGGGAAGAGATACAGGTCTTCCACGAAAATTTGTCGCACAATCTTTCCCGGTTGATTCCCTCCTGTTGTGCAACTCGTCTTATCGATATTCTTGGGCTGGTTTGAAACACGGTGCTTGTCTGTGTCGATATTTTAAGGCGTTTTCTCACTTGTTGGTCGACCGACATTGCCAACACTGTCATCACAAACGCTACCAATTCTCATAAACTTTCTAATCAAATCCTTGTTTTTTAGCTGTTGTCTCCAGGTTGCAAACTTCCTTTGAGCTGTAATTGGGTTGTTATTGCTCGCATACTAAGCCTTCACAACACAAGCAATATACTCTCAGGCATGCTGTACCGTGACATCCCCCCCTGCAATTTTTATATCAGAAAGAAGCATCGATATTCAATTTCAGATTTTAATCATTAAGTGGGTTATTTCTTTCAAAACGTAAAATTAGCGATTTCGCAAGATTTTTTCCCCTGTATGAAAAAAAATCGATATCAAAATCTGCTAATTTTTATGAGCCCAGATAATGAAGAGTTAGAATAATATTTTTAGCAGTAAAAATTATTAGATCACACTGATTTTCACATAGTCTTTAGATATTTTCAATTGACTCGTTTATATAATTAGAAACCGTCATCTAAAATTTAAAAAAAAAACGTAGCCTAAAAGTTATGAATAACTGTTGCAAACTAATATTATAAAAATGGTATAACATTAGCTGAATAGAGTTTATTGTGTATGAGGGACAAAATTTCGAAAAAAACTTTTAAAAAAAGCTTTTTTCCAAACCTTACTTTCAAAAAAAAATTTCTCTATGTTTTTCAATACATTTTAATTAACTTGGATATTTGATGCATACGAGACACAACATAAATGTGCACAATTTAGTCTGGGCTGGGATGTAACGATCGCCACTGTGCCGTTGGTCTCGAAATGTTCTCACCATCTTAGAGCACTTCTGGCTGCTGCCACAGGTCCACATGAAATAAAAATTAGAACATGAAATTGGAATAAATTCTGAAAACAGCAAAAGATTTTTTCATATTCATTTATTTATGATACGTACGTTGATATTGGAATACATTATAAAAAATGGTATCAGTTTTTATTTCCTCTTTTTGTATTACATTTTAAAATTCAGCCATATATTTGCTATTATACTCTAAAATATTTAATTTATCATCATTCATGAAATTTTAATCATATTTAATATGTTAATGAATGGATTAAGACACTGAAATTAATGAATGCAAAATGTAAAGTAATTCTTAAATGGAAGTTGCCTAGCTAAAATCTTATGAATAAGTTATTTCCAAATCAAAAAAATGAATCGCAATAAGCTCCAGAATTAAAATAATGGTACAAGCTAAAGTCGCAAAAGTCTTAAAACTCCATTTATCATGTAATCTTTCCCAAACATGACGTGTAAAATATAATCATTGGATTTTTACGTAATGGATTTATATTTGAGAAAGTAAACAAACTGAAAAAAGAAATTAAGCATTAAAAATTCACTCATATTTAAAAATGTTTGTCTACTTTACATAAAAGATAAGCATTAGATTCACATTTACTTTAATGTTTGCTTTAAGAAAATGAATTATTAACGAAATTTTTAAAAGACTAAGAATTTTAATAAGAAAGTGTTTCTTCTTTTTTTTAAAAAAAATCTGTCCGTCAAAGAATGTGTGAAAGTGACAGAACATTTCATTTACGAATTTCATTAACGAAAGCTCCATTAAGGAATTTTTATTGTTGATTTTAGAAACAAAAATATTATCTTATAGGTAAAATTAACAGTCTTTCTGTCAAGTATTTGGGTTTGGCTGATTGATGAGATTTAATGACATAAAATGAAGTGTTAGGAAAAGGAAAAAAGGAATAAAAGTGAAATAAGTATTCTATTTTTTAGAAGTAAGTAATACTACTTGAATCGTAAATTTTGGCTCTATTATTTGTAAATAGTATTTCTATCATGTTTTTAGTTTTTCCATGCTACTATTTCTTTACTTTATTCTTCTTCTTCATGTATTATTTTGTTATACGTAAATACTACTCTAAACAAAGTAAAGATCCGATAATTCATCGAAATGCATTTATATAGCAACTATAATCAAACTTACTTATCCGTATTTGTTTTCTATTACTTTAAAGTAACTAATGTTTCATGTAAAGTACACATTAGCATGCATAGATATAAAAATAAATATATAAATAAAATTATAAAATAAATTTAACTGATAATTATCTTATAGAAACATATTTAAGAGCAAGAAAAAAGAGAAGACCTAAAATATTAGCAAAATTTTCTCTGCTCACTTTTACACTAAGAGATTCGTAAAGATAAATCAACGAAGTATTTTATAGATTTTAAAAAAATTTATTAAACCACTATATAAAGCCGCCACTATATATAGCTTCATAACTATCCCTTGACTGTATTGTACAACCATGGTTGTTAGCAGAGTTGGCCAAAAATGTAATCGATTACATTTTTTGATTACAGTAATCAATTACTTGTAATCATGATTACAATTTTCAAATATTTTGATTACAGCTGTAATCATGATTACAATATTGATTACAGTAATCAANTTGCTTGCGTTTGCTTGTAAATTTTTTTTTTCTTATTTGATGATAGTTCTCGACAGAATGATTTTTTTCGCCTGATAAGAATAAAAGAAAGAAACAATATGGAAGTTTCTATTTTAATATGAGGTATTTTTAAAATCGCTTATTTTTATCCTAAGAATTCATAATTTTACGTCTTTTAGTTAATAATTTTTTGATAAAAATTGTTGTTAAAATAATTTTTTTGAAAAATTAAATGGTATAACATTATGTGCTTATGTATACTTCTTGCATATTCTAATGTTTCAAGTAATATGATTCAGAAAAGTATGGAATAAAAATTCGGTACTTGCGTATTAACGCCACCGCAACTACAGATTTGGCGGTTTTTAAGTGCCACCAATCTACACCTAAAATTTTTGCGACAAATCATAAAATAGAACACTTTATCATTTAAAATCAAAACGCTTTCAAAATTCACAACACTTTATTTAAAATCAAAGTAGTTGATCGGATTTCGGAGGAAAATGAACCGATATAGAGTTTAACATAGATTCAAAACAATCTCTATTTTCTTTCACCTGATGTTGTCACCATGGGAACTCTAATTAAATAGATTCCAAATGAAATTACATTTTCAAAACGCACGTTTTCCATAATAAAGTTTCATGTCATGAGAATTGGTACATTTTCGTTTTTTTTAGGAAAATATTTTGCTTCTGAAAAAATAAACTTGCATCTTGTTCTATTTTTGGTAAATCCCAGAGACGCACTTTCGTAGCACTAAAAATGGTGATAAAAATCCAAGAACATATCATTTTGGAATTTTCCGGATTTATAAAGCAGGTAAGTGTTATAATTTATAAAATAAAAATTTTTAATTGTAAATAATTTTTTTTCTTATTTGATGATAGTTTTCTATAGAATGGTTTTCTACGTCCGATTATGAATAAAACAAAAACATGAAAGTTTTTTTATTTTAATGTGAAGAATTTTTAGAATTGTTTTTTTCCTTCTTTTGTTTCGCAAGCATTCTTTGTTTTACGTTTTTTAGTTTCTAAATAATGATATTTATTAAAACTTAAAATTTTTTGATAAAAATTGTTGTCAAAAAACTTTTTCTTGCAAAATTAAATTATATAAAATTATGAGGCTTATGTATACTTTTTGCTTATTTTAATGTTTGAAGTAATATGATTCTTAAAACTATGGAATGTAAAGTTTAAATAGGCCTTTCATGTTATATCATTAAATTTAGTAAAACTATTTCTCAGGCATTAGGGATTAACTCTAATAAGAAGATACATATTTTTTTCCTGTTTATTTACAAATATTCCTATTTACAAATTTTTTTCCTGTTTATTTTCCGATGTGTTTTGGATGTTCCTTCTCTAAAAAAAAGGAGATACCATTTTGTTTTCATTTACATAAGAAGGAATGTCAAAAATTTTTTTTAAATTTAATAAGCCACAATAAAGAAGGAACGTTACAATGCTACACGCTACATTAAAGACGTCTCCAGTGTAACTGAATGACTGATCATGAAGAAATCGCAGGTATTCATCTCAAACAAAATTGCCCCCTATAGTTCGTTGCAATCGTGAATTGAATTTATTTGACGTAGCGAGTATAAAGTAATTAAATATTTAAATATGCTCAGTAAACTATTTTTTGATCAAGTAGAGCTATAAGCTAGCAATTATCAATGATGTTATCTTTAAAATAGGTGAAAAATTTAATAATTAAATTTAAAACAATGGCTAATGCTTAACCAATCAGAAAATTCCATTTCGTTTTTCGCTCATCCCGCTCGAACGATTTGTCGTAGAATGTTCTATTGCGACTGTGACTTTACTCGTGCTTTGAACTATCTGTATGCCAAATTTCATAGCCTTCAGGCAGATGGTTTAGGAGTCTATAAAGAACACACACACAGACATTCATTTTTATGCATATAGATCAGAAAATCGCCTTCCATTTTCACAAAACAAACGAAACTACTTTCCGAATAACCCAATAAAATAATATTATTGAGTAGAAGTTCTTTCTATAGGAACTAATCTTAAATGTGGTAATACTCATTTCTTCAGAAAGAAATTGCACTCGGATTTCGGAAATTGATTTGCAGATGACCTTATGAACTAATTTTAAAGGTGTTTTTTGAAGCTAATTTGTACAGAAAAATAAATAAGCCTCCGAAATTTTAAGCGTCTTAAACTTGACGCATAGTTTTAAACTATACATACTTCTTATAAGAAGAAAAAAAAGTCTTTATTAAGCGAAGGAACCCAGCATAAATTAGTTTTTATGTATGCTTCAGTCTAAAGTAAATTTTCATATTGTAAAATATTAGATCATAAAAGCTTCTCCTTTTCACAAAAGTTTATTTTTCTTCACATTGAAATTTGTCATTATTTTTATAATTAACATAAAGGCTGGAGATGGACCAAATGTAGCGTAACAGTTTTTAATAACTGATACGAACTCTCAATGGTTATAAGAATTTCATATTTTTCCATTAAAATGCTTTATTACTTAATACACCAAAACATTTTAAGAGTGGCAATGCTAATAACCTTTTATAATAGAACATAAAAATAGTCGCTGAAAAGATTCACCTAAGTATTCTAAAAGTTATTGAACTAATTTCCGACAGTAGAAACTGGATTATGGAATAAAAAACTTTTATTCGAAGTTCAGTATAACATTAAAAATAAATGTAAATTTGGATGGTTTTCGAAAAAGCAAAGTAATTTTGCTACTCACAAAACAAATTTTCATTTCAATTAAAACTAGAATTCCAAAAGCGAGTTCCCGTATGTAAAAAGTATTTTTTTGAAATGTGTGGGGTTTAAATCACAGATCTCATTAGCAATTGAATAGACGTTTATTCAAATGAAGTAGTATATAACGTAAAAAGATTGAAGTATTCAGTTAAAATCAAGTATAGCATTTGTTTATACACAAATTCTATCCTAATTTAAATGTTAATTAAATACATATTTACAAAGGAAGAGTGAAAGAGAATCAGAAGATCGATACAGTGGTTGGAATTTCCCTCGGGGCTTCACATCTAAATTTTAGACAATGGAAATGCAGGTCACAGGATTAATAGGGCTGACTCTTGACATCTAGGAAATATCGGAGACTGCACATATGAGAGGTTTCTGAGAGAATTTCTAGTGGAAATGCACGAGCTTAGAAATAATCTCTCTCTTTATATATGAGTCGCTCAGAAGCCAATGCGGTTAAGTCCAAAACAAAAAAATTGAGAAAATTAATGTTTTTTGATACATTAGTTTTTAAAATTCTTGGTTTATTAATTTAATTAGAAAAGTGTATAAAGTCTTTTTTCATGGTGTAAACTCTGCAAAAAAACAAGATATGTACAGGATGTGTAAATAAAAACGTAAGTATTTATTGAAATAATGACAGCATCTTAAAAATTTTAGGACTTATACCTTTTGGCAGCTGAAAAAGATAAGAAATTTATGTAAAAAAATATTGATGAAAGGTGGACTTATTCACAATGGCTTCTGAAATTATTATACAATATATTCAGAAGCTATTAAAAAAAGGGCTGTCTAACCAAGAAAAAAGTAACCAACGAGTAAATCCTTCAATAACTAAGAAGATTATTATTTATTTCATCAAAATTTCCAAAAATCAGAAAATATCAAAAAATGGACTTAACCGCATTGGCTTCTGAGCGGTTCATATATCTCTCTCTATATATAATGTGGTAACAATATAAATGAGAAAAAACATCAGCTATGTATTAAGTAGTGCTTTAATTAAAATCTGAATATACATATTCTAATTATAATAAAATAAATGAAAGCAGAATTCCCATAAACTAAGTTTCTGCTTTATCACTTTAATTAGTTTCGGAGGTTTAAATAAAGTTCATTAAAAACCTATATATATATATATATATTTTTTNATTTTCAGATTATGTATATACACCAAAAATTATTCAAAACTAGATTAGATATAACTCAAGGACTGCAAACTTAACTGTCGGATATAAAACCTTATTTAAGATTGAAAATGGTAAAACGAGGAAAAATCTACATTCCTCGAATTAAATATTTTAAAAATAGTCTGTTTTTAGGTTATAATATTCGTAATTACCTTAATAAACTTTAATCGTAATGTCGGGGTTCCGCCGATGGAAGACATTTAATATATACACACTAACGCTTTATATCAATTAGCAATTAGTTTTAGAATTACAATTATAGAATAATTATTATAAGATTATTATAGAATTAATATAGAATTAATAATTATTATAGAGTGAAAGGTTTTAAAAGACAAATATTTGTTAATGTTTAATATTTAATCTATGAAAAAACCTAACACATATTGAGAAACTTATTGTTTTTCTTAACTTTCTTAGTGTTTTCTTGTATTTATTTATTTATTTATATATATATATATATATATCTGTTCGTAGGAACTTCGGCACCATTCGAGCAAAAGCGAGGAAATTTGGCATACTGATAGTTTGAAGTGTGGAGAAAGTCACTGTCGACATTGGAATGTTCGAGCAGAATGAGCGAGAAACGAAATGGTAAGTTGGTTAAGTGTTAGCCAATGTATTAAATTTAACTATAGATAATTAAATTTTTTAAAAATATTTTAAAGATAACATCAGTGATACTTGAAAGCTTATAGCTCTAATTGATAAAAAAGCAAGTAATTAACTAAAAAATTTTAATTATTTTTTATTCACTATATCAGCTATTCGCTATTGTTAACGTGGTAGCATGGAAGAACTATGTGATAGCATGAAAAAATTGCACAAACGTTGAAAAACTATTTAGAAGGAACGAAAAAAAATCCTCATACTATTATTGGCGCCAATTATGCTTGATTAATGTTAGTAATACCTATTGATTGAAGTAAAAAAATAGCCCATGTATTAATGGAGAGAAATTACTTATTCATTTTAGGGAGCCGCAAAAAATCGCCTTATTATTAGCGACGCCAGTGCTTAATTAATATTGAATTGAAATATTTGGGATAAAAAAAAACTGTGCACTAAAAATCAAGGTAATTATGAAAAGATACTTATTCGCTTAAAGGGGCTGTTGAAAATCACCAGATGCAGATGACGCTTAATTAATTTTGGTAGTACGTTTTATTAGTATTATGGTAATAGGTGCAGTTCTAATAAGAAATCTAGTTTATTTTCCGTAGACTCAGAAAATATATTTCCCCCTGGTAGCAAAGAAAGAGTATTTATACTTTAATGAGTAAGAATTAGGAGATCTCTTTTCCACTACAACTTATAAATATTTCAAAAAGTATAGTAAAGGTCAGAAAGAGATCTGCTCATGTTCTAAAGTATTTAAAAAGGTCCTATATAAATTCAATTTTTTTATGGAATTTTGGTTTCAGTTGGCTACCACTGTTCGAAGAATTTCGTCCAAAAACTCAAATGTTTAAGGGTTATGTAATAGATTCCAAATATACTTACAAAGTATTATATTTATATTATAGGTAATTAAAATTGCACCAATACTGAACAGTTATAATAAGTGTCTTATGGCCTCTTAAAAAATACATGTACCGAAGAAAATTACTTTATAGTGATAGATTTTCCGTTAGTTTGTTCTAATGCCTGTTTGGTGAAACCGAGCAGATTTAAGGCAGAGGGTGCGTTTCTTGTTTTTTCAGTGGCGCCATCTATGACCAAGAATTCTATTTCTGCCACATCATACGTCACTCCTGTTTATAAGGCGGATCCATTCATACATCCATTTATTCATTCACAGATCGTAATTTTGACCTCAATCAGAGAACGATCAATCTCCAATCCAGTACCCCCAGAGGTTATGATTTGTTATGGGAACATGGAGGACATTGCGACCTGACAGAATTTTTACTTGCATCATTCACTAACTACACGGGGAGTCTTCGGCCGGCGGGGTTCGAACCCACGAACTCTCGGACAGCGCCCTACCGACCAGACTTTCCCGGCCTTTGCCGTTAGTAATGACATCATATCAAGTGATGTTGAGCACAATTAATATCTATTCAGCAAAAAACGGGATTTGCTTAATTAAAAGTTAAGTCACAGGGAAGGCCAACAATTAATAAATAAATAATAAATAATAAGAAGATCGAAATTTTTTTAGAGTTTTTAATTGAGTCTGTCTATGCATTTCAGTTTTGGGCGTGATTTCGTAGTATCTTAGTACTGATGTCTTTATTCTTTTCTTTTTTTTGTTCATTTCGTACGGAGAACGAAATGAATAAAAAAAAAAAAAAAAAAAAAAAAAAAAAAAAAAAGAATAAACGTACGGGTATTCAGATCGTACGAGTATTCAGATTGTTTTACATAACGATATTATATAAAATGTGTTGCAAGAATTTCTTACAAATTTTTTAAAGATAAGAAAGGAAATGTCAGTGGTTTTCTTATAAAAAAAGCATCAAACAAATATAAAAAGTCATACAAATTAAAAAGTAATAGTACAGAATAAGAAAATTAATTTGTTCTTCTATGAAATAAAACTTGCTAGTAATTAGATTCAGAATTCAGAGAGTCATTGTAAGAAAATGTACTTATTTTTTTTGTACTAAAAAGAATAATTAGTAGAGAAATGGTACTAAATTATTAAGAAAAACGTAAAAAAAAAAATTGCTATATTATCATTTATTCGATTAATGCTTAGCTAGTTTTTGTATAAATAGTAATTTAAAAAAAAAAGCTACGTTAAAAGCAATGTGAAAGGAGAAATGGTACTAATCTGTTTAAGAGAAGGTGAAAAATCGCCAAACTATTATTAATGCCAATGTTGTTTAAGTAATTTCGATAATAAATACTAACAGAAATTTTAAAAAAAGCTACATATTATAAAGAAAACTTAATAGAAAAATGGCACTTATTCGTTTAGGAGAATAGTGAAAAATTACTTTATTATTATTGACGGCTAGAAGGCTTAGTTAATTTTGGTACTAAGCACTACTGGGTCTTATGGCAATTGGTTAATAGATTTAATTGGCTTCAAATGTGCGAATATAGGTACAATGTATTATATTAATATATTTGATAACTATTAAAACTGCATCTGTACAAATGAGCTTTAATATAGATACTGTGAAAAAAATACTTTTTACAGTCCCTCTAAAGCAGTGTTTCTTAACCTTTTTGATATAATGGACCCCTTTTAAAATTTTTTAAGAAGTCACGGACCACCCCCCTGTGAAAAAAAATAATTGCAAAAAACATCAATTATTAGAAGACATTTAATTTTATTATTTTAGTAGTATGCAAAATTTTTAAAATTAAAAATTTTAATGTGAAGGTTGCTGCTGCTTTTCCTTAATTAATAAATTTAATTGGGGGATGGTTTTNATCTGAAAGAGGTTTTCCATTTAGGTAGATGTTCATAATTGCAACATTACGGGAAAATGGCCGCCCGTGCGGACGTCGGATTCGAGAAATTCGGGCGAACGGGCGATTTTTCGAGCCCTGAATTTGATATCTATTAAAACCGCATCAGTACAAATGAGCTTTAATATAGATACCGTGAAAAAGATACTTTTTGCAGTCCTTCTAAAGGAATAAGTAGCGAGGAAAATCACGTGATTGCGGAAAATTTTGACTATCATCAGTTGGCCCTTAGCAACACCATCATGCCAAAGTCTGAACATAGTAAATATTTATTTTAAGAGGATGAACTGCTTGAAGCACTTTTTCTTAATTAACTATAAGGCCACCGGGAAGGGACAACAGACAATAAAAAAATAATTGAAATTATTTTAGCTTTATTAATTTCGTCGGTATATGGCTTTTAATTTTGTACATTTTTTGTACTGTTTTTCAGTACTGATTTATTAATTCGCTTCCTTTTTTATTCACCTCTTACGGAAAGTTTACCACTAGTTTTACACCACTAGTATAAGTACCACTAGTTTTATATAATGTTATTAGAAATTATGTTGGAATTTTTTTATAAAAGTTTTGCAGATGAAATCTCAGTGTTTTTTTTAATTAAATATAACAACAGCCATAGAAGTTGTCATAAAATTAGGAACACATTTCATTTAAAATTTGTTTGTGCACATTGAGAAAATTAATTTATTCTTCAATGAAATAAAGCGTAGTGAATAATTAGATTCGAAATTTAGAAACGTCATCATAAGACTTGACATCTCTTTGATAAAAAAAAGGCAAAGAAAAGCATGTTTACCTTAAATACGGAAGTCTGTCATAAAATACAGAAAGTTTGTAATCAAATAAAGTGATCATCTCTAATTCAATTTGAAATGCCCCATTTTGGTTCACTTATACCTACTGCTTGAATTCGCGAACCGTCTTATAAAGAACTCATTCAATTATCGTTGACAGTTAATGAGAACACTAAATTAAGTGTTTGTTGAGTAAAAGGAATACAGACAAAATCGTAAATGCCTCCATATCAATAGTTTTTTTAAAACATTCTGGACTTTTAAGGATAAAAAGTTAAATGCAGTTTTAAGTCAATTTATTTTTACTCCAGTGATTGCGGCATTTTTCATTGTTTCATAAGATTTCCTGCAAAAAAAAAATAAATAAAAAGAAATTTCATCTGTGTGGATTGAAACCTAAATGCAAAAGTATTTAAAAACTTCTGAATTTTCAATAGAAAAAGTAGATTTAATTTTAAATTATTTTATTTTTACTATTTCGTGATCTCGAACGAGAGTGACGGTTTTCTTTATTTGAAATTTTTTTCTACTGCAAAAATAGGGGAAAAAAGCAATTGATATATAATAATAGAGAGATTTCCCAGCATCAACGTACAACAAAGTCATAAAATAGTTAACGAGCATACGTAGTTACTTCAAAACTTATGCAAGTGAGAGTGCGGGATAATACGCATAACTGCGAAATCTATCCTAAGTGTTGCTTGTGTTATTCCATGATCCAAGAAGGAAGTTTATTTTGCCACCTTAAAGAATAAACAGGGACAGTTTTTTGTAGCAAAACTTTCAGTTCAAATAAAGAGAAAGTATTCTTACATCTGTAAGAACGAGAAAGACATAAAAAAATATTCTTTATATTAAATGCAGCATTATAACTATTAAGTTATTTCATGGATTTGTTTATGCATTTATTGTGATTATTTTATTCATTTTATACACAAAGTTTGGCGTGTTTAAACAAAGCATTATTTATTAGAAAAATGATAATTGGATTTAATTTTTTTTCCTTTAAAAGCGGATAATTTAATAAACTTTCCTTCAATTTTTTTATGGCGTTTAGGAAACATAGTCCAACATTTTTGACGAAAAATATGATTTTTTGACAGGAAAAAATAATTTCTTAATGGAATTTAAAGTACTTTTTTTATACAAAAAAGTGGCCAGTAAAAAAACAATATGCATTTTGATAGTTTTAAAACCTGATTTGAGTAGATCAGTTTTGATATCTCTTCATCACAATTGATATGTTGTAGTTATTGAGTTTTAAAAAGACATACAAAATGAATTATGACGCACATTGTGTGTGCAATGATGTTTATAGTTCTTTAAAGATGAATTTTATCCAAAAATAAAAAGAGAAAAAAAAATCTTGAATGTTGAAAAAGAAGACTTGATGCTACCACAATCCTTCGTTCCAGAAGGATCTAATTCCAGTTCCATGTCGTCAGTGCTATCCTATTAAGGAGGAGACAACAAGAATAATTTCTTGAGTTCTTAAAGCTTTACTTTTATTTGCTTCTCGATTTCATCAACGGGCTTGGAGAGGAGTTTCTGGATAGCCATTGATCAAACTTCCAAGCAGCGATATTGAGCATATATTCTTGCAGAGAACGAACTGAAATATTATTTTTGTTGCCAAGTGGGTCTATCAATCAAAAGTTTTATAAAGCTGGCATAAGCCCTACACGTGCTCCTATGGTGAAGAAAAGAGATCGCCAAGATCACCAAGCACGTGCCATCTTCCAGACTGTGTGTCTAAATTTTCAAAAACATTTTTCTAACTTGGAAAGATTTAAAGCTATTAAATCGAGTTTAAATATTTTACTTTTAACTTTTAGCATATTTAAAGATCTTTCAAAAATATTCAGAAAAATACAGACACACAGTGGGAAGACGAAGGCTGAAAAAAAAGGCAGTCACCTACACAGATGGAAAATATTCATCAAGCGACGCTAAGAGAGCACGCAGGGAGAGAGGTAACCCTTTAACGGTTACAGTTAAGCAAATTGTTCATACTAAAAATATGATTCGATCTAATTAAAGATTGAATTACCATCTCGGTTAAGAAAGCTAAAACTAAAATAAGTGAATTACTAGTTCGTTTAAAAGAAATTTCCTGCGAATAATAAACAACAAAACTGAGTTAAAGCAGTTAATATTAAAATGATTTGGCACAAGCGTGATGCAACAACATCATAACAATTTATTAACATTTCCACTTGCTGATTCAGAATGTTTCATCATTTCAATGTGAATAGTTTTTTGGTTTCTAGTTTAAAAAAATTCTATAAGTATATCTTAAAGTTGTTCATTACGAAACATCTTGTGAAGGAAATTTGATCTTGTTGACAATAGTTCAATTTTCTGACGATAAAGTTTCGTCGTAGGCAATTACTTTTGTTAAAGAAGATAGAGTATCATGTTTTTATAGTGCAGATCTAAATTATGAACCAGAATAAAACTTATTATTTAACTTCAGATTACTTTCTAGACTATTGATAGAGGTATCATAAAAAATCAAGTGAAATAAAGATTAATTATAATGAAGATAAATAGGGTAGTATTAAATATTTAGCTCGAAGGGGAAAAGGAAATGTAAAAAATGAATTTTTCTCGTTTAATTTAAAATACAATAACTTTTTCTCTTCAATTAGTTCAAAAATAACATCAGTTATGTTATAAGTTTTTGTATGTATTATTCATTTCGTTTCAGTATGTCATAGAGTTTTATTAAGATATTATTAAACTGAAAAATATTGAGTGGCAACTGTTCTGAAAAGTAGAAGTTAAAGCCCTGACTACCTTACAAAACAAAATCCATTCCGCATAAGCCTTGTTCATATGCAAATTTTGTGTTCTATTGAATGTTTTGCTTCGTTTACTAATTGGGTATAATATAGCCTACGTCACAGGTTGTGTTGTTCCTACTAAATTTAACCCATGAACGGCATTTTCTGCGAGCCTAACTTCAAGCCACAAAAAAACAAACGAAGTGTTCGATCGTTTAAATAGCTGCTCGCCAGATTTTATTGCATTATAAAGAAAAGTTATTGAAACTAAATACAACTAAATAAACAACAACAACT
>NC_092210.1:79419693-79453570 GCF_043381705.1 Parasteatoda tepidariorum
ATTGTCATGTTTTTAGTGCATGAATCTGAATTGAACAACCTGATAATGCTCACTCTGGTTATTGTTATCTGGTTGCTCACTACGTGCTCTTGCGCGCCGAATCCAATCAATTAAAAATGAAAACTGTTGCCAGCGCGAGAAAAGAAATATCATCGGTTTTATTGATACATACATACATACGTACGTATTAGCGTTTTATATAATATAGATAGATTATTAAACTGAAAAATATTGAGTGGCAACTGTTCTGAAAAGTAGAAGTTAAAACCCTGACTACCTTAGAAAACAAAATCCATTCCGCATAAGCCTTGTTCATATGCAAATTTTGTGTTCTATTGAATGTTTTGCTTCGTTTACTAATTGAGTGATTTATTCGTATTGAAACTGATGCGTCAGACAGGTGATGGGTGCGAGAAGAATGCAAAGATTATTAGTTCTATAAAACAAAAAGTAATAAGTTAACGAAAAAAATAGAACTCATTTAATTAGTGATCTGATGAATATTGAGAAGTTCAGATCGGAAACATTTTGCGTGATGTAAGTGGCTGTTAGACTATATTTTGAAGCATCACTTTTATTATCTAGGAGGAGCAATGTCGCTACATTTTTGGCAAAAAGCTCAGAAATTTCTAAATCGATATTATCTTTTATACCGTGCATATAACATAACATGTATTTTCAATTTTACGTTATTTCTTTTTTATTTTGCTGTAAAAAAGCATTTTTTGGAACTTATATTTTTTATATTTTAATTATGTTCGCTTCCGACGCTATTTTATTTTTCAAGGAATGGCACGTACGTGCTGCTAAAAATAAATAAAAGGAATAAATGAAAAATAAATAAACGAAAAAAAAATAATGAAGATTTTCTTTAAAAGGCACCTCTAAATAAGTTTTTCCAAATTTTCAAATATCTTTATCAGTTACGAAATGTATTGTACGATATAGTAACTGGAATGCCAAATGTCAAAAACATGTGGAATAAAAACGGTGCCCAAAAGCATAGTATAATATAATAAAAGTATAGTGCTACAGATGAAGAAGGTGATTTATGAATATTTTTAAGTAAAACACTGTCTTATGATGTGTGAATACTGTTTATGATGGAATTATTTACAGTTTTTGTAAGAGATTCGGAACAACAGAAGTAATTTTGCTTATGAGAATGCATTAAATACTAATCAAAAAATGAACTTATATTTCGCTCCTAACACAAGTGAATTAGAACACATTGCATTTACCTTAGAATTACTGTATAAACAATTTGATGAGGATGTGGTTGTACCTAAATTTTTTATCTGTATATTCTTAATGATATCAACATTTCAGAAGTACATGAAAATCGACTAAGAAGAAAAGGAAACCTTAATGTACTTATAGCGAGATTATTAAATGAGAAACAAATTATAAAATTGGCGGAAAATGAAGAGTCGTTAGCCTTTAAAACCCAAGTTAGAAGCTGTTTTGTGCAGCAATAGCGCAGATTATTTATCCAAATCATGTATATTTAAGTCAAATGAACTCATTTATAGAAGGAAAATGTTTCAAGCTTTGTAGACAAAAGATATCAAAAGTTCAATACATAAATGCAATATATGCAAGGAAAATAATCACGTTGATAAAGAATGTTATTATAGCAAAAGCAACAAGAAACAGAACCGAATAACGTAATTTTTAACTTTAAATATATGTTCTGATTTTTCGGACGCCTGGATAGTTGAATCAGGTTCTTATTCCTTCTCATATGGTAAACAGTCAGAGTGTCCCTCTGATGGCTTTAGAAAATGGGCAATGTTGGGAGAATGTTTCTCCCATACACAATTTTCTTCTATCTATTAACATGGAAAAACCGGTTTTGCTATACGGAGAAGACTGAATGTTAAAATACGATTTTTCACGAGCAAAACCGTCAATGGGTTAAAAAAAACTGAAGCTATTTAGTACAGAAATTAGTTCTGTGAAAAATGTGATGTTAGGAAAGCTGAAATTAAAGGAGCTATTGAGTCAAAAGGACACATTTTGAAAATTGTTTTCATTTGTTCTAAATTTGAATTTAAATTTGTTTTCCGTTAATGCCATTACAAAAAGTGATAGCAAAGGGAAATTTGCTAAGGATAAGGTAGAAATTTCGAAAAAGGAAACTTCGTTCTTGAAGGTAAAAATAATATTTCCGAGATATATAAGTTAATACCAAATGAAGTAAAAGATGCGTTAGTCAGTAATAAAAATCCGAATGCAAATTTGGGATTTCTAAAACTTGGACATAGAAATAAATATGTAAAACATAACCAAAAAAATATAATATTTTGTGATCATGAACATCTAGGCAATTCGATTCTTAAAAAGATAGGAAAATAGAAAGTGTAAAAATATTTTCAGATGAAACTGAAGAAGGATGCGTTGAAATCTCAGAAGTTTCATGGAAAAGACTTAGAAGAAAATGAAAGGGGAAAATTATCCTGCGTATTTAAAAGATAAAGTTCTTTTGTTATATCTAGAAACTATGAATGAAATTGATAGAGAAAATTGAACTGCAAGAAAGTTACTGAATACGAAAAAAAATCTTTGGAGAAAAATGAAACTTGGAAAGAAGGAAAAAGAAAACGATAAGAACATTCTAAGAAATAAACGGGTTTTCAGAATAGCAAATTTAATGCTCGTTTTTTTTTAAGTGTGAGGCTGTGAACTAAAACATTATGAAAATTTTCGGAAAACATCTAGTCCTTTAAGCTGTGTACCTTAGAGAATTATGTTAAGATTAATAAAAACGAAAGAATATCACACGATGAAATTCTGCGTGAAAACTGATCTTCTTTATAGGAAATTATTTGAAAAAATGTACACGAAGACACCAGAAGTTAGCGAAGATAAAAATAAAACATGCTAACTGCAAAAGACATTGAAGGGTTTGAAGCAAGCTATTCTAAATTGGCATAAAAGATGAAACGCCATTCTTTACGAAAAAGGCTTAAATAATCATATTAAATCAGAACAGTACAGTCTTATAAATCAAGATAAAACCAATATGCTAGTATAATATGTTGACTGTAGAATTTTAGTGGTACCTAAAGGCCTGGTTTCTTAGGACAGGACGCCGTCAGCTGGAAATCAGCGCTAACCTCTGATTGGTCCATTTGTGAGTTTGATAGTATACGTCATCGAACGCTCATCATGAACTACAATTGCCGTAAAACTCAACTGCAGTCGGATTACAACGTGACGTTAACCACAGAAGCAATGGCGGACAACATCCAACAACACATCGAAATCAGCCAAGATTTTGATTTTGACATTAAACATAGATTCTTCATTAAACATAGCACTCTTCATTTAGCTCAGCTATAATGTGTTTTTTCTTGGACAAAGTCATTATTTGTTCTCTAAAACACTGGTCGACAATAACAAAATCAATACAAATTCAAAATAAATATTTGTTTACGTTATTAACGCATGCGCAATGAGAGATAATGTCTGCGTTGGACCGACTGCTCACGCTGAGCTAACAAAAAAGTATTTTTTTGGCGTCAGCTCTACGTCAACTTTCCGCTGACGCCCAGATAAGGCGCTAGTTCTAAGAAACCAGGCCTTGAGCTAACAAACCAGAATTTTGTTGGCGTCAGCGGGACGCTGACGTCCCGTTGACGCCCAGATAAGGCGCTTGTCCTAAGAAACCAGACCTTAACAAAGCAAAACTAGTTAGTTTTATTAAAAATGTATGAAAGCAATAAAAGATGGCATCATGTAACGAAGCAGATTCATTTTGCAGAATGCAAGTTGCAAAATCAACTAATACTTCGATGATAGTGCCAAGTAATAAGTCAAAGATATTGAAAGAAAGAATTTGCCATGCTTAGAAATAGTTGAAAACTTCTATATTTTTTATCAAGGATAAGATCAGATGGGACTTCGGTAAATAATAATAATAGAAATGTAGAAAATACTTCAAAGAAAAAACACACAAATATTTCAAAAGAAATAAATAATTGCTTATTGCGATTCTGACTATGCAGGAGAACTCTCAAAAGTACCTCAGAATGGTTCCAATAAGTTGGTGTTTAAAGAAACAATGTATATTGGGAAAAAGGATTTCTCAAAACTGGGTAAAATTGTGTCGAAATAGCTTAGAAAAAAATAGTCAAATTTGAAAACTTCATGTATTTAAAACTGAAACAGCATTTACTCATTTTCGAGCAAAATGCGTGTTTAGGGAGAAATGTGGGAGAGTTGGTGTTCGTTAGCTATCGGCAGGATTCAAATCAAGGACACCGTTGGTTACGTAGTAGGATGCTCGAAACACCTAGTTGTACAGGATTATTCATAATTCCCTCCGCCTGTAAACACAATTTTTCTTTACTACAACTGTCTTCATTGGTATATATTACTGCCATCTAGCGGCAACTACTTAGATTAAAACTTGAATACTTTCGGAATGAATTCATATGTTCTTTTTTGCCATATTCGTCTTCGTTTTTTTTTTACTATAACGCTTCGAAATCCCGGAGGGAATTATAAATAATCCAGTATATCATAGATCAGAGAAGGTTAGGAAACTTTATATATAATAGTGGAGTCACAATAACACTTCATGACCTACCACATTATAATTTCAAAGGTACAAAGGGATGCAATTTGGAAAATATAATCTCAATAGCTTAGTCCGGAGATCCGTCATTTTAATGTCACTTTTTGCTTATTTCGCTATGTCTTAAAAACTTAGAGAAGGGAATGTAGGCCATGATGTGTCATTGCAGATCTCTTATTGACTCTTTCAGCACTGGGGTATACAAACCATGATGCTTAGATAATCCTACTACGAACATCAAAGTCCTACTTCAAATCCTGCCACCAGTCAAAGCACATCTCTCACACATTTCTCCCTTCATATCCATTTTGCACAAAAAAGAGAATGCAATGTTTTAATTTTTAATGCATAAACTTTTCGAATTCGACTATTAATTGCTTTTTCACACAATTTTGATTAATTTTGAGTGTGCATTTGAAACATCAAATACCGAGGAAGAATATTTTGCTATTGCATGTTTTAACTTCGTTATTTCTCATTTTTGATGATTAATAAAAGAATTATCTTTCTGATCCTTTTAATCAATGTTCAAAAGATATTAATGAATAGATTTGTATGATTCTTTGCAGACTGCAAACCTCTAAAAAAGGTTTTCAAATATAATGATAAACAACATGACATTTTAATACTTTCAGGCTAAATATTTAACAGCAGAGCGGAACTAATCATCTTCTTTCTTTACAATAACTCGATCATTCAAACAAGAGTGTTATATCTTTATTGCGGTTGCTATGACAACACTTGTAATATATTTGCTGTCATTATTTTCGGACAAATTGAAACTCATTTTTATCGAAGGTGGTCGATAAAGCGTTATTTGTTTTTGTGTAAATGTTTTTAACAGTTAAGTATTTCTTATCGTAAATTGTTATTATGTAAATCTAATATAAGTTATATATTCACTTGCTTTCAGTCCTTCAATACCCTTGTCTTGAGAATGAGTTGATAGTAAATATTTAAAAAATGCTTGATTTTTCGTTACTTATTGCTCATTTGTAAAACAAAAATATTCAAATACAACAAGTATTCATAAGTCTGAATAATATTTTCTAAATGAAGAGTAGCCAGAAATTATTCTTATGATAAATAAAAATTAATCATAATTTCTTTTAACGGTGTAAATATTCGAAAACTTTGTAAAAGAAAGGGCCTATAAACAGGTTTTTTATTTAGTTAAAACAATTCGACAATTTTAAAATGATTATTTAAAAGTGCGATCTCTTATATTGACATTAATTCTAATTTTAAGGTCTAAATCAATGGGAATAGTTAGCGCTTTTCCCGGATTGCTCAAGTTGACTCCTATGAGTAATCCAGTAACCTTGCCAAGTGAAACTGCTAAAAGTAACATTGAACTACTTCTAATAGTGTCACACATTCTATGCTCCTAAATCTAAATATTAACAAGTTCAGCTGATTTAAAAAATGTTTTTACATAAAAAAATAATAGCTCAGTATGTATTTATATAAGTGAAATGATTTTTTTTCTTTTTTGTAAAATGTAGACTTCAAAGAAAAAAATAACAATGGTGAATGAGAGGTTGGCGTGTGGAATCTCTAAGTATAATATTACAATTTTCTAAAATTTAATTGTAATTAAATTAAATTAAATTTAATTTAATTACAAAATTCAATGACAAGTTAAATTATTTCACTTACAGTTCATCAGCAAAATCTTTGGACATTCTATATTTTTGCTTTGATTATCATTTCTTTCCCTTAAAAAGTGTTTAAATTAGTTATTGTTATCAATCTTATTAAGCTAATTACAATACGATCTCGGCATTCACACTTATAAAATGTTACGATTTATAATAGTGTTCGTAAGAAATACAATTGTTGCCTGCATAGAAGCGGAATGTACATTTGTTATCATCAAGATACATTTTTTATATAATTGATTAACTATTTTATATAATATATTACATATTTTATACACATTTTATATGACATATGAAATATATGATAATATATAGCATATATGGCATAATATACTACTTATTTTATGTAATTTATTAACTTTATTTTGTTAAAATGTTCCATCTCCATCAGAAGTTACACACCTCTTCTCTATATAAAATATTGTTATTAAAGTAATAAACTTTGCTTTGTAATTTTTAATGAATATGGAACTATTCATAATGGTAAAGAAAATGATACACTGCATTGACAATTAATAATGAACTATAGATTCTAACATTTATGTTTAGTTTTTTATTCAAATTGTTCCTTCATTTTTTTTTCTCTACAAAATTCAATGAATTTCTTTCTTCTGGAAGATAAGAATGGAGTGAATTGTTATCTGAAGTGTGAAAGAAGATTTAAAATCTCATGGGAGTTCTGTACAACAAAAGAGAAAGTTTACTTTCTTTATATTATTTTATGAATATTTTAAAAGAGAAACACAAAATATTCTCTTCAGAGACTTATGTAAGGCAAAAAAAGTGCTTTTTTTTAAAATGTGATCAAGCTTTTAAGACTTTCCCGTTTTTATTGATTATTCAGTTTGCTTGTCAGGTTCTTCTGTGTTAAATATTCTACGTTTAGTATTTAAAAAAAATTTCAAGTGATTTTTTATTTCTTAGTTAAAAATAAAAGTGAATTCAAAGAGGAACTCAGATTAAAAATTAGAAAAATGCAAGATTATTTTTTAAATTTTTTTGTAATTTTTCTGTTTATTTATTTTTTACTGTGAAACATATATTTATATAAAGCTGATATGGTTTCATAGACTTTGGAAATGAAATGAATTAAAATAAGAATACCTGAGTACTGTTTAGAACATTACTTTTTAGCTTCCTTATACCAAAGCATACGTTAAAGTATTGCATACACAGGACTCATTATATTTATGCTTATTATATTCGAGTTCTCCATTTTGCAATTATATGTTAATCTAGCAAAAAATTGACTCATGAAGCATCATGATTGCTACTGGTAATCTTAAAGTTTTGGAATAAGCAATTTAGAAAAAATTGAAATGTATTGATAAAAAATGCATAATTAAAGATGAAACCCTATACGGTTAAAAATTTCCCTGTAAAAATGGTTAAATAACAATTATTTGTTATTTTACCATATTCAATGGAAACATTCAAATACTCATAAAAAGACGATATTCAAAATGTTAACTGTGAGAAAAATCGTTAATTGATTGTTTTCACTCAATACGGTAAGGGTACCAGAATTTTATCCGTGCTCACACCCAATGAGAATCGAGCAAGCATTCTTTGAATGCCGGTAGCTATTTCATGTGATAAGGATTACAAACTCATACTTTTGTTTTCCATCATCGGATGCTTGAAGTAACAGTGGATGCCTACTAATTTAATAGTAATAAGTGTTTGGTGAAGTCACTTATTTCTTTGCAGCTGGGTACATATATTAGCCGAAAGGGCTAAGCTGTCAATATCATGACCGGGCGAGTGTTGGATCGGAACCCAGCTTTAACACCACAATATTTCTTCCATTTCTTCAGGACAAGAGGATTTTTTAATATTTTGCACTTCTTGATTGGTGACTCTGGACTATTCTAGTATGAGACTCTCAGTCATACAGTGGTCGGAAAAACCACAATTTGTTAGTAGTTATCTACAACTACTTTCGAAATGTAGTCACTATTTCCTTACTTTCAGGAGAAGCTCGTTAAAATCAAAATGGTTTTGAAGGAAAAATTGACTAATTTAATCACAAGCAATTAATTTCGTGGAACTATTTATTTCACTTCAGCCAGTTCATTACTCTTAATTTTTTACGAATTTATTTATTTAACCTTCATTTTTTTATGTCTTTCTTAACAACGAGTATTTATGCTGTTGTTGTTTCTAATGCCTCTTGCCACACGGGCAAGCCTGCTTGGTGAAACCGAGCAAATTTAAAGCAGAGTGTGCGTTTCTTGTTTTTCACTGGCGCCATCTATGGTCAAGAATTCGACTTCTGTCACACCATACATCGCACCCGTTTATAGGGCGAGCCCATTCATACACCCATTCATTCATCCACAGATCGTAATTTTGACCTGAATCAGAGAACGATCGATCTCCAATCCAGTACCCCCAGAGGTTTTGTATTGCTATGGGAACATGGAGGACTTTTGCGACTCGACAGATTTAACTTCATCCGGCGGGGTTCGAACTCTCGGACATGGGCCCAGCACCCTACCGACCAGGTCATCCGGTCACGAATATTTAATATTAGATATGCTAAGAAATGATTTTATATTTGAAATTTCGATGTGCTTAGTGCTCTTTTATTTCCTCTAAGAAATAAAGCACACAGAAAATTACTGATAAAATTTCTTTTCCATTACCCTAATCTACACAAATCCTTTGGGAAGTAATAAAATAATATAAAATAGCTTCAGTAACTGAAATAACTTCTGAATTTAAAATAAAGCTACCTTTTCTTCAAAAGAGCATGCAGTTTTCTGACCTTTTCTTTGTCTAAATATATATAGATAGGAAAAAAAATCGAAAAATAAAGTTGCTAGAGCAAAGTTTATTTTATTCATGCATATTTTGTCAGGAATTGTTGAAGAAGCAACATAAATTTATTGCGTTTGTTCAGTTTTTCTCCTTAAGACCAAAAGGTAGATAGTTCTTTGAAGAGTATAAAAATTCTGTTGGATTTTGTATTATTAGTTACTTTTATATCGATTAAATACAGTTATTTCCGTGACTATATTTGATTGATAAAGTAATAGTGTATTTTTTTGCTAATAAAAAGTAATAATGTTTTCTTTTGTGGTTCAATATTTCATACCCCTTAATTTTTAAAACAAGCATGTTAAGTAACAAAAAAAGAAATAAAAAATAAAACTTATAACTTATATAAACTCAAAACTTGGCGACTCATATTCACACTCATATCCGTTGCCGAAGCTTCATATTTTTGGAAACTATTTCAAATGTATAGTGATAAAAACGTAAATAGGAAACTTATCAAGCTAATATGTACGTAAAAAGGTAAAAAGATAAAATTAATAATTTTTTTTTACTAAGCTCTGAAAAAGGACAAAGCAGCTCATTCAGAGAAAGGCGGAATAGAATGATCTAATACGCGTTTGTCAGACGGAGTTCAACTTTCTTTAAATGCCCTATGTTGATTGCATTAGATTTTGAAAATTTTAATTTTTGATTGACTTTGATAATCATTCGTTAAACTTTACTCACGTTTCTTTTTTTTTCTACAACTATATATTAGTTAAGTCCATTGATAAAAAAGTTATGACTTATTCTGAGTACATGCATTTGAACGCTGGAAGTTGAGGAAAACTTTGAACTTATGAATATGAAAATTTTAAAGTTACATTTTAAGATTCGGCTGCTTGGAGTATATTCCATCTTAACCCATGAAATAAATATTTTTCTGGTATTATTTACAGCTTTACAAATATATAATGTATGATTTTTCTAATAGTTACGAAAAGTAAAATTTTTAAAATAAATCTAGATTATTATCTATAAAAATTTTGTGTATTTGAATGAAAATTTTTAAGTCTTGTAATGAAAAAATTACTTAAAGAATTAAATATTCTTTCATCAAAATGGATTTTATTATTACGAGAGCTATTTGAATATGACTAAGATCTCTTTCAAAACAAATTTAAAAGAAACAAAATAAAAAACATTTATTTTCCTAAGAATTAGGCGCATACGCAGGGTGTTCCATAAAGACCGTCGCTAATACGCATTTTAAGAATATTTATCGAACATGAAATTAAAGCAGCTCACATATTTCAGAGATCACAAATTAATATTGAAGTGAAGAAAAAAAACACTATCTAGTACTGAATAAGACGGGTCCTAAAAAAATAGATGGAAATTTTTTACGCATTTCTAATAGTCACCCTACAATTCCCTTCAGTTTTTTATAATAATCTAATGTGTTTCATAGAATTATCAAACATGTTTTGATATTTTCAATCGCGACTTTTTCAGGCCCGTTTTTTTTATCGCAATAACTATTTCGTTTTTTACTTACTTCAATGACAATTTTGTAAATCTAATAATTACACTTTTTATTTTCAATCTAAAAGTATAAGGTTAAGGATTATCAATTTATCGGATACAACAGTATGATAAAAGTTATATTGTCAACATTGTACTCCAAACATCTTCAGTTACGGGTATTTTAATTTAATTTTGCTTAGTTTATGTGTGGTTGTCAAATAAATGTATTTTTATACATAAAAAAAACGGGTTTTTCCTTTTATTTTGCAAGATTACTGCAAACCAGTTAAGGGTATTTTAATTTAATTTTGCTTAGTTTATGTGTGGTTGTCAAATAAATGTGTTTTTATACATAAAAAAACGAGTTTTTCCTTTTATTTTGCAAGGTTATTGCTAACCAGTTACGGGTATTTTAATTTAATTTTGCGTAGTTTATGAGTGGTTGTCAAATAAATGTATTTTTATACATAAACAAACTGGTTTTTCCTTTTATTTTGCAAGGTTATTGCTAACCAGTTACGGGTACTTTAATTTAATTTTGCTCAATTTATATGTGGTTGTCAAATAAATGTGTTTTTATACATAAGAAAAAACTGTTCCTTAGTGTAGCTTGATTCGTTACAGACAACTTATATATGAACTTGTTCATTAGCGCTCAGTTCTTTATGTTTGTATACTAATGGATTCTAAAAGCGGCTAACAGATTCTTGAACAAAAATAAATGATGTCTTGTTGAATAGCTTTAATGGGAACTTCTGTTGGGAGACATTTTTTTAAAAGAAAAGTAAGCGTTTATTTGATGCTTGCATGATTTATGTATTTAATTTAATGCGTTAAAAAACATTAATCAGCGAAATAATTTGGAAATTTGAAAAGTAAGATTTACATATTCATTTTTAGAATGGAAGCATTTGCGTGAATCAAATTAGAATAATAGAATAATTAGTTAATTAACTAATTATTCCAATTTCCTAGCTATGTGTGAGAAAGAAAACGCTTAAAAATGTAATTTTATAAATAGTCAATTTTTACCATATGTATGTATATAAATTTGTTTTCTTAAATAGTTGACAACATAATTGAACTTTAGAATTAATATTTTTAACTTCAAGCTATGCCTATTTCGTATATGAAAAATTAGACGAATCGATTTATTATGCATAAACAAATTTTTACATAAAAATTAAAAAGCATCTAATTAAAAGTTGCCAAAACTTCCTCAGCTACTCAGATTTAATTTCCAATTCGATAAGGATAAAATTTATATCTTAGGTTAACCATTACAGCTTCCTCCATAAACTTGTCTTTTAAATTAATTTTTCAAAACTTTTTTCCTATAAAAATCGTTAAATAATTTTTCCGGAAGAGATTACATAGCAATAGTACGAAAAGATAATTTTTAATATTCTTGCATAGTTCTAACTCGAATCTTTCGATCATTTTAAACTGAAAGTAGCATTATTTGAGGTATAACAATTTAAACTTATCCAAGTTCATTTTTCTTATTTTTGTTTAATATACACTAGTGCACAAATCATTTAAAATAAATTTAGTTTGAGTTATTTTACACAATTTTAGTATAAGAAACGAGAAATACAATTTTTTCATGTGGATATAAATGGCTCCTTACATCTTTATCTCATGCATCATATTACTATTGATCTTTCAGAATCCAATTATATTATTCCAAGGGATGATTTCAGTTCTAGTTTCAGGGCAATTCTCAAATAAATTATTCGGTTTGCTTCAACTTCAATATCTCTTGTATTGATCGTGGCCACAGGCAAAAAATGAATTATCTAAATAACAACTTCTCAGATTTAACATACCTATGTCAGCAGGATGTTTGGGAGCTTATTATTTTATTTTGAATTACGTATGTTAGTATGTTTTTGCTAAAATTAATAATAAACATTTTTATTTTCAGATATCCCTGAATGTTGTGAAGTGGATTCTCAAAATCAATGTAGCTCATTAGTAATATCCGATTCCATTTTCAGATGTATATACTAATTACAAACTAAGTAAATTTGATTTGGTAAGTGATGCAGTTCCTTTAAAGTTAGAAATCCAATAAATTGTACAATAATTTTTATTTATTTAATCTTTAGGCATGTAATACCTCTCGATTTGAAAATTGACGTTACTCGTCTGAAAGCTTCACTTTTCACCAAGATGCCAATGTTAAACTTTTTTTGTAAGTTTAGAAATGTAATTTTTAAAGATAATAACTAGAAAAACTGAAAAGTTTTATTTATTTTTTAGAACCGTTGTTGAACAGCAGATCCAATTGTGATTTTACGTCTAACAATGTTCATCTCCGTAGCCTCGTAATTTTTAACCCAATTCAGATGACAAGGAAACTCCTGGATCAAGTATTGCGAGAAATTTGTCTTCGTGGAGGACGTTTTGATGGAACTAACCTGCATTTGCGTTANGAGAATATTTTGAAAAACAATAAAACCAATTTCGATCCTAAATATTTGTTTTTTCATTATTAGGCTAGAAATATAAATAGCAACCCTCGCATTTGCTTGGTAAAGCATAGTAATTGAAAAGTGACCATGTCTTTTTTTAAAATTTTATTTATTATTAATTTTGCTGAAGCAAGTTGTGCCCTCTTTCCTGAAGATCCGACCATTCAAATGAATGTGCTATCTTAGATAATATCTTGGATAAAGAATTTAACGTCACAGAATCCCGAAATGAAACCATGAAAGGAAAAGAGCGGGTTGCGCAGTTAAATAGACTAGAAAAATGCATCCCCATGGAAATAGAAGGTTGCGCAAATTTTGTTACTTCTACTTTACACTCGAAATTTAAGAGATACGCCACGAAAGGGTAAAAAACAAATATCTGAAATAACTTGCAATCCAAAAATGCAATAATCTATCCTATTTCAGCAGGGGAAAAAAACCAAATTTAGAGATTTTTAGGGTGATGATTATTAAAAATAGCACGACTTTCGCTTACAAATTTGAATTTTTACCATTTGCTTTTTAACAAAATAAAGCAATTTCCTGATAAAAAAATTCGCTACCAATTTCCAACGTGCCAAAGTTGAAAATTAATTTTATAAAGAATGTTTAGACAATTTTTTCGAGCATCATCTTTTCTTAAAAGAGCAGCCTTCTTAAAGTTAGCAGTTGAACATAAATGAAAAGTCAAAATAAAATTGTGATCCGAATTTATTCATTTAAAAAACAAAGCAAACAGAGTTGTATTTTTTTGAGTTGAACTAATTTGTATTTACTTTTCACAAATCAAACAAATAAGAAACACTAAAAAAATAAATGAATATATTTTTGTTCATTAATAAATAATTTCGAGATTTAAATTTTAAAATAATGTTGTGAAGACGATATATGAGATACTGAGATATTTTAAAACCCTTAAAAACTTTGGCTACGTATTCGACAGCTCTATATGTTCGGCATCTTCATACTCTTTGGTGTCAATTTTAAAACAATACTGTTTCAGATAATCAATCATTGTTGATGTCACAAGAGTTTGGTTCAAGAAAATAAAACAATATCTTTCACAAAACTTATATCTTCATTTAAGTTGTTACTGCTTAATAATTATAAAATATATATTGAGGAAAGTGATAAATATATTATTCCAAATCAGGCATGCATATATATATTATTGAAATTGTATCAATTATTAAATAAATAAACAAAAAACTAAAATTAAAAAAAAAAACAACAGATAAGTAACCACAATTAAACAAGTTTTTAAAGATCTTGACATTTGTTAAATATAATATTTTATTCAAATCTCTTTACTGAATTAAATATAAATTAACAGCCGACTTAAAAAGAAACACCACATTTCGTAATTAAAAAAAAAAAAAAAGAAAACGATATCGAATCAAAACAGTGAAAGATATAGAATGGAATTTACGCAACGCTGAAGTTAATTATCTACGCTTATGAGAACATAATTATCACCATCATCATCATTGTTGGCCAGACAGCCCAATGTGAGCCAATGCCTTCCTCTGAAGATTTCTCCATGACGACTTCCGATTTATCTTTGATCTCCAATTTTTTCCATTAATTACGAGAAAATCAGACTCCACTGAGTCAGCCCATCTCAACCGCGGCCTTCCCCGCTTTCTTCTTCCAGTGGGTCTAAAAAACAGTATTTCTTTTATTGTGTTGTCGTCACTCATTCGAATCACGTGGGTGATCCAATTCATTCTATTTATTTATATGTACTTAATAATATCAGGTTGTTTATAAATCTTGTACAGTTCAAAGTTAAATCTCCTTCTCCAGTTATTGTTTTCATCTACATCACCAAATATACCCACCCCGCAAAATCTTTCTCTCAAATGTTGCGATACAATTTTTCTCCAATTTTGTCATTGTCCAAGCTTCAGAAGCGTATGTCAAGACTGCCCGGACAAGAGTTTTGTAGATTAAGAACTTTGTTTTTCTAGAAAGAAACCTAGATTTAATAAATCTTCTCTGCCCGTAGACAGCCCTATTCGCCAAATAGAGTCGGTTTTTTACTTCAGGAGTAATTCTGCTGTCAATGGTAATAATTGATCCTAAACAATTATCACCACATCTTTAATTACATCTATTGCATTTTTTGTGGTTTTAAATTTGTGTACTATGAGAAAAAAAACAAACAGACTACCCTGAAGAATAACTTTTGATCTGATGATCGGATCTTCGTGTTCTAGGACTCGATTTTAATGGTTCGAGGGAATGACCTCAAATGTGCTAACTAATTAGTGGAGATAATATTTTATGTTGCGAAATCAGATACAATAACGTGTTTTATATGAATAAACATACCGCTTTTCGACAGATGCGGATTTCTGATCTCCAAAATATGGGGAACAGCCGCAATCTGGGAAATATGGTCCTAAGAGATTAGTCAGGAAGGCGGTCAAAAGCTTGGACACCTTAATGTTAATTTTACTTTTTGTTTATTTCACTATCTCTGGAGAAATTTTTAGAGAAATTGGAAATATTTGAAAAACAATTATAAAATTAATTTATCCAAAGATAATTCCATGCAAAATATAACCCTTAGTAAATTTTTATCATTTTATTTCAGAATAGTAAATTGAATTATAAGATATACAATTTTAAATAAATTTAAAGAATGTAATTTTTTATTGCAAAAAACAAAATTTGAGCGAAATCGGTTAAAGAGTTCTAGTAGTTTTAACAAAATCGTATTTTTAAAATTTAATATCTCAAGAACCATTTAACCAATTTTGTTCAAATTTTGTATTGGGAAATATAAACTTACATTCTTTAAAATAATATAAAAATTGCTTACCTTACAATTCAAAAATTTTTTTTTACTATTATTAAATAAAACATAATAAAAACTTACTAAAAGTTATATTCTGCATAGAATTATCTTTGGATAAACGAATTTTATAATTATTTGCAAATTTTTTTTAAATTTGCTTAGATAGCTCTCGAGATAAACGATTTAAATGCGCAAAAAATAAAATTAACATTAAGGGGTAAGAACTTTGAACCAATCTCCTGGCTATCCTATTGGGACAATATTTCCTAACTGCTACCTACTTCATTTTAGGTGTCTAACCATTCGAATCCGTAGAAAAAAAAGCCATGTTTATTCAGAGAAAGTACGTTTTTGAGTCTGATTTTAAAACTTAAAATATGCTCTAATTAATTAGTATATTTGAGGTTGCCCCCTCGATCCATTAAGATTGAGTTCTAAGTGAAGATCCGATTATTAAGTCAAAAATTATTCAGAGTGGTCTGTTTTTTCTATTTTTCTTTTTTTGGCGCACTATACATTCAACTTAACAACACTGTGAATAAACAGTATCCATCCTTTGAAGAAGTTTGTTGCAATGGAAAAAGAATTTATTAACGTTCCTCCTGCACGTAATACTTTTCTCTACCAAGACACTGTACGTACTAATAGAACTCAATAAGTATACTTATGCATAACACAAAAACACAAGAGCAATATTTCTTAACATTTTTATTAACTTCAATCATTATTTAATACACTTTTTTCAATGGTACAGAATTAGGTTTGTTTGTTATAATAGCACATGTTTTTTTTTTGTTGAAAATATATTTCTAGGAAGCTCTGCCCCTTATATCGCTTTGCACGAAAACACGAAAGATTGCAATGCAATCATTTTTTGATAATTGATAATAAACAGATTGTTACACAAAATTGAAAAAAATTTTAATAGAATTTATTAAGGTATTTAATTAATTGAGGTTTGATTCCATTAATACGCATTGGAGTTTGATGTATAAACATTTATTAAAATATCCATAGTAGAACTTAACCAAGTTTAATTAATACATAAAATAATTTTAAATTTATTTTTATGCATTTTTTTGTAATGGGAGCACTTCAAAGAATTTTAAATGGTATAACTGTTTGCAATAAATATATTAACTTTAATTTTATAGTTAAGGTTTAGTAACAAAATACAAGTCTATCTTTGAATGTTATGAAAAATGTAAAAAAAGATGATTATAACACATTTTAAACACGAGAGAAAGAAACACTATAAAAAAAGTGGTCATGACTTGAAATATTGAGAAATTTAAAAAATGCCCTTTCATAATTTAAGAAATTAAAATCTTCGGAATTGTAAACCGCACTTCAATATTTTTGCATGCAGCAACATCAAGAACTGTACTGTGTACATTTTATGGTAAAAAAAAGATGCATAAATATTTTTAAAATGTTTCAATCCTTTGAAAAAAAAATTAAACTTAAATTTATTATTAAAATTTTGAACTTAAAATATATGAATCTTGAAACATCCCCTAATTCGAAACTTTTCAAACGAAAGAACCATTAAATATAAAAGATTTTTAACATAATATATTACAGGCTGCCTAGAATTGGCTGCAAGATACCCCTTGGGAAATTCTTTAAATATTCGACTCTTTTGAAATTCTAACTCAGAAACTATTCAAACCAATTTCGTTCACATTTTGTATTTTGCCTTTTTAAATAATATTCTTCAAAATGATGTAAAAATTTGTATACCTTACAATTCAAAATGCTTTCGACCATTATTGAATAAAATTATAAAAGCTAATAAATAACTATAAAAAATGCTTTTAATAAGCGTCTTTTATAGTTGTCAGAAATTTTTTTAAATTCACTTAAAAAATTTCATGAGATGTGGGAAAGTACATTAAAGGAAAAAATAACATTAAAGGGCCTAAACTTTCAACGATTCTCCAGACCTAACTATTTGGATCATACGCTCCAAGTTGTGGCATCTGCGGTCTGTTCTAATGAACGATACCCAACAAGCCTTGATTGATATTTTAAGTCGATCACAAATCAAGATTTCATTGATTGAAATTATCAAAATAATTTACAACTTCATAATTGAAACAAACCTAGAGGGCAACAGAAGAATTACTTGAGATTGAGAAGAATTACTTTTGGATTTGGAAATAACTTTTCCTTTCAGATCTTCGAAAAAAATGCTTTTTTAAAAACATTTTTCTTAAACCTTCAAAGTATTTAAATTTCTTTCATACTTTATACTTTTGTCTGTAAGCATTTATTTGGTCTGTTTTCTAATATTTCTTTTTTTTTTTTAATGTTTTAACTAAAAAGTTGAATTAGAGTCATGCTGGCCTTTGGGGTAGGCGAGAAAGTATATTTCTACTGGCAAATTATAAACTTAAAGAGTTTAATACATGAAGTATTCAACTTCAAGGATGAAGAAATCGTTAAATTTTATCCAAATTTCCAAATTATATAACATTTTTTTATAATATCCAAATTTCATATACCGAAAATTTTTATACTTATCCTGGCAACCCAATAAAAAATATTAACGGAAGAACTGTTTCTATATATCTATGAAACAACATTTTATAAAAATACCCAAACTTCTTTGGAACTTGCAAATTAAATGCAAACAGCTTAATTTAATAATTTACTTCGTACAAAATACATATTCACGGAAATGAGTCCATGCCCCAACATTTTTCCCTTTGCCAACTTATTTAAGCGAATACATTATGACCATCACACAAATGTTACTTTGCTCCCACTTTGGCTTGTTTGAGGAATGGCGTTAACCATATTTAGCGCTGAAAGTGCCAATCTGTTCGCCAATCTGGCTGTATTCGTAGAGTTCATAGGGTTATCATGAGTATCGTGCATATAGCGTCTGTACATCTTGAACTCTTCTTGCTCTTCAGCTTCTTTTCGCATATACTTGATCATCATAATACCAATGCCAAAGGAATAAAAGAATAATACAACAACAATGTAAATAACAGCATTTCGCTGAGCTACTTCCTCTGCCATCTGAACAGCTGGATCTGGGGGAACAGTTTTGGATCTGCAAGAGGAATAATACGCTTGTGAAAGGCGTGTACACAAAAGCATAATACAGACATACAATTCAAAGAATTTCGGATCAAATTAGTGTAAAAAGTACCGGCACTTAGGGTACCGGTATGTTTACCGTAAAAATAAATTTGACCGTAACGTATTAAGGAACTAAAAATCTGATATACATTACTTTTTACAGTAATAGTTACTGTAAAACCACTGAATTACTCTCATGAAATAAATATTGCTGTAAAAACTACAGTGTAATATTTTTGGATTTTACGGTGAATGAGATCTCACAAATGATGCCCTGAAAGTGATCGTATTTTATATCGTAATTTTATCTGGAATTTTTGCAGTGGTGAAATTCAGTACACAATGCGTAAAAATTTTTTTGATTTAATGATCGTATTTTTAAGCAAGCTTAAAGAGGTGATTTAGATTGTGCGGAAAACATTTTAGAATACGAAATCTGACACAATGTGCTTTCTCTGAAGAAATATTCCTGTTTGCCCACAGATTTGTATTCTTGACCCTCAGAACACGGCCTAGCCGCAATTTGGTAAATATGGTCGCAATTGTTTGGTCAGGATAGCAGTTGCAAATTTGAGCTCCTTAGTGCTAATTTAACTTTCTGTGTAAATTGACATTTCAAAGAACCATTTTTTAAAGAATGATTCGACTGATTCAAATTTCGAATTCCACTTTCCAAAATTAGAGTGATTTAACGAGGAATGCTTGGTATGTAAATGTTTTTGAATATACCACTCTGAAAAATGCTCAAATAAAATCATCAGTATCAATAACAGTAGAAAAGTATTAAAATATGGCAATTGATTTGGGACAATAGAAGTATTAAATGAGTTTTCTGTCATTTATACCCTATCCCCACATACTATACACACTACCATGAGTTCAATGTTGATACGACATGGGGATGAACATCTCTTTTTAAAGATTATTAGAAAAAGTATGCATTGAAATTAGCTTGTGCGCTCATTCGTAATATAGAATGATGCTCTAGTGTCAATAAAAATTCAAAATAAGAAAGACTTTTGGTAATTTTACAAAAATTATCCTCACTATCTTCCGGCTCTTTTTTATATTTTAAACACGTAATTCCTGTTTGCTTATATTGATTTGATATTAAATTTGTTATTTAAAATTTTTCAATTGTATCAGAATAAAAATTCATTCTATTTGCTGAGCAAAATTCTATTGAAATCATTTTTATTTAGTTTTCTTTATTTTAAGCATTTTAGATTTCGACTGATGCAAAACAAATTCCCATCGATTCATAAGTATGAACTCAATTGAAATATCTGGTCATTCTGATCAGTGTTTCTTTTTCACAATTTTTGAAAGTTAAATTATATTTTATTATATTCTTTAATAATTTATTCTTTAAGTACAATCACTATGTATATAAGAGATATGATAATCATTATGCACGGGTTTTAGCTGCTGAATATTTCTCTTAACAGTTCTTAATATAGTTTTTATTTTATGAAAACAAGGAAAAACGATTTTTTAAAAATTTAAATACTGCTAAGTAAGCTAAGGTATTTATTCAAAGTTTACTCATCCATTATTTCTGAAGTATAAAAAAACTCCTGAAGTTTTTGAAACAATAATTTATTATATATCTAAACTTCATATAAAAGAACCTGAATATGAAGATACTTAAACTGTTAAAGTCCTATAATTTTGCTATGAGAATTTCAATTGTCAATGATGTATAAGTTCATACAGTATATTAAAAACCTATGCCAAACTGGGGATAAAAGTGCATACTTAAATTGTCATCATTTAATCTATTTTTTATGAATAGTGCGCTACTATACAATGGCTCTTATGACCCTATCAAAGGCAATAAATTAATATTTCAAGATAATTATTCCAAGATATTAGTAAAACGCTGTGAACAAATTGATTAACTTTTTCTCATCTAGATTGCTTGTATATTAATTTTGAGGATACTTTTTTTTCTTCTTATTTTTAGACCTAAAAGAAATTTTCATTTGCAATTAATAGCTCTAAAAATGCTTTTGAGTATAAACTTCATCGTGTTTTTTACGCTCATTTTATAGTTCTGAAATGTTTCTTTTGGAAACTTTGAGACACTATTTGGGGCAAATTTAATAGTTCTAAGAAGTTTCCTATGGGATTTTCTTAATTCTAGAAAAAGTTTCTTTCGGAATTTTCAAATTTAAACTCATATTAAAGCTTTAAAAATTATTTTTTAGAAGCATTTATTTACAGATTGGTTGGATTTATAAGCAAAAAAGTAAATTTTAAAATGTAAATAAAATATTTTAAGTAATGTGTAATTTAGAAGCACAATTTTTTTAAAATACTTACTGAATGTCATTAAGCGTCATATTTTCATTCGTAGAAATGGATGACAAGTATTCTTTAATAAGACGAGTAATATTTGGACAGTGAATACTGCTGAGACCAAAAAATCCTTCCCCCACATCACTGCTGTTTTGCATCGAATGACACTCAATTTTTAACTTATTCTACTTATTTCTATTTATATCAGCTGTTCTTGAAAAAGGAAATTTGCCATTATAATCTAAAAATAGAGAAATACACAAGAATCAAAAGTTTTTTAGAAACTTAAATAAACACTATCAGCAAAATGTAAAACATATGCCTTAATATGTCTTGAAGAAATTTTAATGTGATGGGCGATTTTATTAATAATGAGTTGTTGTCTTTATATTGCATACAATCATAGTACCGACGATTTAAAAATATCTTCTCTTACGAATCATTGGTAAGGAAGACTGTATGTTTAAAAACAGGGATGCCCGATAATACTTGGAGTTGTTTCGAATAATCACTTTTCAACTCTTCTCTGTTTCTTTCTGCAGTTAAAACAATTTTGATAGTTTTAATAGCTATTCTTCGAGCCGCAGTGGCTCAGAGGATAGACCGTTTGCCTCCCAATAAAGTGATCCAGTTCGAATCCAGGAGATGTCTGGTTAGTACGAATTCTGCAACCGGCTCGATCTATCCACCGTACTGACTTAAAAATATCCTCAGTGGTAGACAGATCATGGTTTAGAATCCCCTTAACGTCGGGTGATGTTTTCGTGGTTTTCCACTACTATCACGAAAATGAGATTTAGTTTCATCATAAAATCCTCCACGAAGGCTAGTTTATCCTGATGTTTAATCCAAAAGTTCCCTTGTCTTCTAGATTGGGTTCAAAATTACAAGGTTACGGAGTTGAACATTGATAGTCGTTAACTCAGAATTGGGTCGGCTGTGTATCGCAGGTTGTGTAGTAGTTTTTCTTAAATTTCGATTCCTCTACTTTATTTTTTCCTCGTTTGAATAGAAATTTATGATCCTTAAATGTGTACATGATTCTGTGGCGTAACTACCACTATAAATATTAAATACCAATTCACTAGTGTAAAAGACATGTTAACTTGATTCTATCTAGAGGTACCTTTAGTAGATGAAGGTTGACATAGTCGATGATTAAATCCCCTTAATGGTGACCTGTGGGCGTGATATGTACGTCAACATTGATGAATGGTCCACATTCAACAGTTGATTGCTTAAAAAAATATACTGCTCAAAGAAAAAGAAAACCCTGTGAAGTAAATAAAATCTCCCGGTCAAAAAACAATAATGAAAAAAGAAAAAATAATGAGCGAAATGCTATAAACAGAAATGAAGAAAAAACAATTTGCGAAATGCTATTAAAAGTAATGAAAGAAAAGAAAATATAATGAGCAAAATTTGATGTAAATAAATAAACAGCATGAATCAACCAGTGGTAACCGCTCATCGAATTCTATCAGAGATAAAATTCTGGAAGGGGAGTAATGTGGCGTAACTACCACTATAAATATTAAATACCAATTCACTAGTATATAAGACATGTTAACTTGATTCGATCATGAGGTACTTTTTGATAAATGAAGGTTGACATGGTCGATAATCAAATCCCAACAATTTAAAGAAATATACATTGAAGGCGTCAATTACAAAACACCTTGTATGGTGGTTATGATTAAGAAATCCGAAAAATTAAAAAGAGTAAGAATTTAGCTAAAATAATATCAAATATAATTTTTGCGAAAAAAAAGTTACGGGAAATTGCATTTGTAATGTTTATGATCGAGAAAGCCTTTAAAAAAGGAACATTGGAAATTTAATCTCCTCTATGTTTCTTTCATTTTGTTTCTGCATACTGATGAAGGATTTATATTACAGAATCAAAGCTATGATTGTCTTATGTGGTATTATTTGCTCTCTTTTTCAAGTGGTTTAGTTTTATTAATAAATAGAACGAATTTCCACCTTTTGGAAACAAGCGCATTTTTTGTTGTTTTTGAATTAAGCAAATGAAGGAATGTTATATTTATTTGCAATGAATGAAAAAAAAAAGATATTTAAATATGAACTATGTTTGAAGAACTAAGTATAAAGTACTACGCTAGAAATCAAGGAAGTTAAAAATTAAATAAACATACATCAATTAATTAGAAATTAGCAAACAACTATTTGTTTAAAAAACACATAGAAAATTATGTAATAGTATAGAAATAATAGTAATTGAATTTGCAAGGAATAAATATCATGCTGAGAATAAAGACAGAATGCTTAGTTAGAGATATAAAACAACATATATAAATGCTTTTTCACTTGATATCAAACTTCAGTTTCTTTCACATATTAGTATAACTGGTTTTAATTCAAAAGCATAGACAAATACAGCTTGATTAATTTGCTATTCGTTGCATAAAAAACACAAGCAAACAACCAAAGATCAAAAGTTAAATTCAAATAAAGATAGTTTTTACGTATAAGAAACTCTTTTGATTTACAATATTATTTTATTGATTCAATGTACAAAAATTACACATTTGTAATAAATTTTACATAAAAAACACAAATTTGTATCTACATAATCCTTTGCTTATTTTTAGTAAGATTTGGATTCATATTACTAAAATTGTGCAGAAAAATTCAACAAAATAGAAATTGAAAATAATAATTATGTTGTAAATCTTATCACTGACAATGTGATTCATAATAGTGAAAACATTGGAACTTCGATCCAATTTTCACGAAAATATTTATAAATTTTTTAAACATAATAAAAGTTGGAAATCAATATTATTTGATAATTTGTGATTTTTTTCATCAACTTATGTTAACATTTTTTGCTTAAATTCTTCGTTTCATAAATTATTTTTCAAGAGTTTTGAGAAATAAGCCGAATCTTCGTATTTAAAGGGGGTTGAATACCTTAGACTAATTACTTTTAGACTAATTACCTTTGATTAATTACAGAGATTAAAAATTTCAGTGAAATCTATGCAAAAATAATTTAATGGGCAAAGAAATGATACGGACAATAAACAGGTCTAAAGAATTATCAAATATTTATCTATTCGTGAAATATAACAAGACATAACGTAACATAACAAGACATTGTTAATAAATTCAGCCTCAATTGATAAACAGAACTTATTATTCAAGATTTTGTATGATCTTTGATTTTTGTAATATTTTGTGAACTTTTCCGTTCTTTTTCAACTATGTGCCCTTCCTCGAATCCTTCTTTGACAGGAGCATCTTTTAAAATTCTTGATTTGAAATGATGGGTTGAAGCTCTTTCATTAGACATTTTCATACCTGCCAACTTTTAATCCCTTCCATTATCATTTTTTAAAGTGGTATTAAAATGGAATTAAAACTTCAATTTTAAGCAAACAATTACGCTGCATTTAAAAAAACTTAAGTTGACAACCATGATAGTAACGCATATTAATATATGTGCTTCATTTTTGTAAGAATAGTGGTGATCAAAATTATTTGAAAATTAAGTTTATAAAANAAATAGTTAATTGGAATAACATGAGTATTGCTACCACTTCAAATATGAAAATAAAATCCGGAAGAGTTGGCAGGTATGCATTTTGCAAAACAATAAAAGAAAACACGCAATAAAATAGAAAGTAACAGTAAACAATGAGTATATTCCGGCATTTCGTATATTAATCAAAGTACACAAGGAATTCATGTTTTTTAAATATATATATTAATAACAGATGGCACAAGAGATGGAATTTTCAATAAGAAAGAGAAAATACTTTTCTTGATAAATGATGTCATATGGGATTTTTCTTTGAAGTAAATTGCAAATAGCTGATAGATCGTGACAGTATATGGTTTTTCTTGATACTATTGTTGAAGATTGACATAGTTGCGGACGATTTTATTCAAAGACATAGTAGCAGACGATTATTTTCAAAGAACATAATTTAAATTGCTGTTGAAGTCATATTTAACCAGGTTGGCAAAAGCACAAAATTAAAAAAGGACATATTGTGTTGGTAGTTCACGCTCTTCTCTTTGTTTTTTAAAAGAATCAGAAAAACATTTTTTTCTTCTTTTTAGTTGAACTTTCTTGCGTTTTTTCTCACAAGGTGATATTTTTTCGTTAAATTAAACATTAAAATTTTATTTGTTTTTCTGTTTCGCAATATTTTTTCTGTGCTACATTTATGTTTTTAATTTAGTAGTTAAGAATAAAAGGTTCTTTTGGTAACTACAACAACTATGTTGCTATCTGATCTGCTCCTATCTGTTGATGGAATATGGAAATTTATAAATGAATGCTAGTTTACCTTCCAACAGTATCAAACATTTTTTTTCTCTAAAAGCGGATGCTTAAATATCACAGCAAAGTTATAAATGATCTATATTTTTTAGAAATTACGGAAGAAACGCTTACAACTAATAATTATATAACTAGTTGTTTTCATTAAATAGAACAATAAAAAATAGGAGATATTTTGGTCAACTATATCACGTAGCCAAATAATAACCTACTTAAGCTTTAAAACTCCATTTTTTTTAATATATGACAAAAGAAAATCTCAAAAAATGATATCGAATGAATAAGGTTTTTATTTTCATAATTACTTCTTAACCCTAAAAAATAGGATGAAGAAAAGTGTCTTAGGTTGATGATAACGTAGACGTATAAAAATCGTTAAAGCTTTATACATTTTCTTATTATATTTTTTTTGGTGTAGGAAAATATTTTCTTTCCAGATAATTGGATTTTTAACATAAGGGAATAAGAAAAAATAAAAAAGTGCCAGAATGTGTTTTAGAATTATATTTTAATACATTTTACTTGATGTTGAATTATGATTAAGTATTTCAGTCAAAGACAGGAATAAATATAGAAGGAAAAGAAAGAAATCACACAGTGAAAAATAACTGGATGAAATTACGGTGAAAAGGTGCAGAACTTTCTATCCTAAAATTTTAAGGAACAAAGAATGTGATACACTAAAATATTAACAGTTACTATGCACTGTAAAATCACTGAATCACTGTAATGAAATAGATATCACTAAAAAACTATGGTATAGAATTTTACGGTTAAAATGATTTTATAATGAAATGGATTTTACAGATGATTCATCCCAAGTGCCGGTATTTTATACCGCAATTTGATCCAGAATATTTTACTGTACATTGGGATGCTGTGACGGAAAAGTTATTGAAATAATAAAAAAAAGGGAAATAAATTATTGTGAATAAATATAGTTCTAAAATATAATAGTACTTATATATACACATATACTTATTACTTACATGCATAATGAAATTTTTAAAGAGTAAGCTTTGTTAAAACATTTGCCTTGAGAATTCTTTTGTATTTATATATATATTTATATATATATATATAGACAGATAAAGTTCATTTAGACTCTTTTTTTTGGACTTGCACGTTTGATTGACGTCGGATATTCATGAGACTGAAATTTATTTTTAACTAAATTTTCTAGTCCCAAGCATAAGTTGAAATAAATCAGAAAGGTAGAAATAAGTAATATTTTCTTAGTTCATTTCAAAAAGGGCATAGCTTTTATAAGATAATTTACAAAAACGCAAGTCCCAAAGCAGGAATTTGAAAAGACTGTTACTTGTATTTTTAGGATTTTAGATGTATCTTATTGTCGTCAGATAACTTTAGATGTTAGGAATTCATTGTCAACCTAATGTATTTTCATTTAAAAGGCGAATTCCTATTACTTAAATTTTTTTTCAATTTTCTTATGCGAAATGTTTTATACCTGTAAGTTTAGCAGCACAACTCCCTTAGGAATAAGGAAATATAAATTACATTATTTGAATATTATTTGAATGATTAATATCTTTAAGTTTTTTATTTATTAGTACATTAATTATAAATTTTAGCTTGTTTAATGGTTTGGCCATGCAACGTTAGATTTATGCATTTTAGTCAACGAACTAATTAGAGTTATTATTAGCTAATACCTATATAAAGCATTCATTTACCATGACTAACAGCCATTTAAATATCGCAAGTAATTTACACGCAGATTTCATTTTGCAAACTTGAGTTTTGTCAGTTTATAGATTTAAATATTTCTTTAAAATTGTAAGTACAAATAATAGACTGAAATAATATGTTTAAGAATTTATAATATATCGGCGATTCAACTTTCGACCATTTGTATCCTGACTCGTATCTTTAACCTTTGTTATTTAGAAACTTTCTAACAGTAGTTTATCTTTTAGTTTTCGTTCGCAAACTGTTGAATTTTTTATCGTATACACAGTGGATGTTAAGACTTCCAGCAACAGAATAAATTATTACTCCCTCCTGTCTTTATCCATTCACGTCAGGAGGAAGATTCTAATTCCTAGAGATTTTCATTTATTTAGAAGATCTCTACAATTTGTATTTACTTATTAGTTGGATAAATAATGTCGGCGTACTTTGAGGCGATGAAAAAGAAATTAGACTGAATTATTAATTCAATGTTAAAGATTGAGAGTAGAAGTTTTTTTTCGTGCAAAATAAAAATATTCATAAATTTACTATCGAGAAGACTACATAGTTTTATATAGCGTAATACTTATTAAGTTTTTTATGAAAAAAAAAACCTGAACAATATTATAATAAACTTGAACGGGTTATTAAAAGTAGGAATTTAAGTAAAAATCGGGAGAGTGATGTTGGAAAAAACAATTGTGCACGAATTGCAGCTAGAGGAATTATTCCCAATACAAATAAAATAAAATAAAAAAAATAATAATGACATTCAATATTTACATAACATGATTAACATTCACTATAGTCTGAAGGTATGGCTGAAAATTTGTATGGGATTATGCTCGAAAGAAATATTTTGACAGGTTGCAAGGTATGGGGCTCAAGACTTTTCAGAGTGGTACAGGTGGTTTTTATTACATTCATTGGACGATAATGCATGTAGACGATAGAGCTCATCTGGTCAACGGTTTTCTGGAAAGTCAAAGTCGTATGGATTGGCCAGACTTCAGCCTCGTAGATGGGATGATCTGGGGAGGGCAAGTGAATCTCTCATGCTCTTTTGACCACCATTCAGAGCATGAATATGTGGGAAAAGTTGGATAATTAAGAGTGACGTTACGTTTGGGTCAACCAGTCAGGTTCGACACGTACACGTAAAATCACTTTGAGGTATCCAATTATATCAGGTTTATAAATTGATTTTCTGTAATATTAAACTTAAATCTTAAAGCTTTAACGTTGACACGTCATGCACAACCGTGTGACTAGACACAATCATGTGATTTATTGCAAGTACCCAATTACCACAGGAAACTCTGGACAGTCCTATTTCTTGTATGAAATCATGATTTAAGGTCTGTACACCTTTATAAAGAGGGCATACCCCTATCAATCTCTCTACTATTCAATAGATGTCTCGCATGTGCGTGCTTCTATTTTGTAGCTGTTATCAGGTATTTTTTGCATTATGCCATTATGCAAAAGTACCTACTAACCACTTCACTTACCAATTATTTAAAAAAAAATGCAAAAAATCAACATATCTTTTTATTTTATTAATAAATGCAAGAAACTAAAACAAAACATAATGCACAAGTTTTAAGTTGAAATGTGAACTTTTTTGTGCGTAATAAACCTTTAATTTAAAATCAGTTTACCATCCCGAGTTATTTCGGGCAAATGAATGAAAAAAATGAAATATTAATCTTTGTATGATAGCTCTTAAAACTTGGAACAAAGTGATACTTTTCAAACGTCAGTGAAAGAATACGCCATTTTGTTTTACACTTATTGCTATGTTATTTTAACAACCATCGTATATGCAATCTCACAAAACACGTTTGCAGTCCCACAGTCCAACATCGAAACTCCCACATAAAGTTTGGCAAACTTCCAATCACAGCAGATTATCTTTTTTGTTTCCGACCCAGTGCAAAAATGGTAAAACAAAATGTACTGACAAATTCTGCTAAGCCCGAGTTTCCTCGGGATGATAAATATTTGCAATATATACGTACCCGAGTTAACTCGGGTTAAAAGCTACATATTGAAAAAATGTCAATGTTAATTAAAGTTTTATTAAAATCAATCCAGTAGTTCCAAGGGCAATCAGCATATTAAAAAAATGGACTTTGGTCCGATCCCCAACTCAGCTCAAAGCTACCGAGTACATGCGCTATACGCGATCATAAAATCTGTGGAATCGAAAATTTTGTAGTCGACCATTGAGTTTTACCGCACATACAGGGATCTGGAGAAAATTTCCTTTTTCTTCAGATCTATGTCTAAACTTAGGAAACGGCTTCACAAAAGAGATCTTTTCTATAGAGAATAAAAATTGGGATGACATGCTTCCGGATCATTTCCACAGGAATATTTGATCGCCATTACCCCATTGTGCAGCTCTAGGTCAACGCAAAGAAAGTACCTACCTAATTACACGTTGGTACTCAATTCCAATGGATCTGAAACTAAGTCCAGGGAGTAAGCAATCACCCTATACAATAACGGTGTTATGCCTTAACCACTTACACATTACAACTCAATATAATTCTTCACTTAATTGTGTAGAACCAAGTCTGAGTTAACAACTCTTATGAGAAGACAAAACAACAAGAAGACAAAACTCTGAACAACTCTAGCAAGAAGACAAAAACCAGCGTTTAAAAAAATATTTTTCAAACTTGATATTAAGAGTTTTATACTTAACAAAACTACAGACACGGCATGTATATTGGTATATATCTATTGAATTTTAGTTACTTATCGTGTGTCGAAAATGTATTTTAATTTCTCATATTAGTTACTCTTAGTACATTAAGTAATTAGTTTTGCTTAATAAAAACTGCAAATTTATCTGATATGATGCCTCCCCTGTAGAATATTCCATACCCTTTGTCCTAAATAGAAGGTGTTCTGTAATCACTGTCCTTGACTCATATTCGGACCATCAGGAAGTTAAGGGACGGTGAGGGAGTTATAAAGGGTTACACATTATTATTTAATACAAGAAAATAAACAATATCAAAATTAGTTAGAAAAGCAGAAGTGAAATGATCAAAACCAGTTTTATAGCCTTATTATAACTTGAGGTTGTTACTTATAATCGAAATTTAATTCTTTTCTCTTTGATCCGGCAAGGCAATGTTGCAATGCTTTAGGATTCACCTTTGCTAGATTTCCTAAGTGATTTTATTTATCCTCAATTAAATATTAATTTGAAGTGCCTAATGCGTGTGCATTTTTTTTAAAACTTTTTTGCTTTCGTCAAGAATTGTATGGGCGGAAATGAAGGAAAACCCAGCAAATTTGAATTTCCGTTTAATGTGAAGTAAAAACTATTCATATCTGTGACAATTAATATTATATTTGACCAAGCAATTCCTATTGACAATAAAAAAATATCCTTAACAAAATCCAATACAGCATTAATGGAGGCTAAACAGGTCAAAATGATTAAAAAATTCAATTCATTTGAATGTTGACGATTGGTCAAAAGAACAGTGGTATTTAGTTACATCTGACTATAAACTAGTATTGTTTACTTGCTTTAGTTCAAACTAACGGCTGAAAAATGCTATTGGAGATAATGCACAAAAAATGTAAAATTTTTACAATTAGTTCAACAAACGGGTAGTTAATTAATCTTGATTACATTTCTTAGCTTTCCTTCCTAATCTACGAGTTTTCCAAAGTTTCACAAGTAATTACTTCAAAAAATTTACTTGCAAGACTTCAAAGAATGTCCATGAATCAAGAAATTAAGTAGAACTTCTGCTACACAAGCTTTTTCGCATAGTTTGGAATAAATAAACATGTTGTTTTAATTACTTCGTTGCTTTCAAAAATTATCAAGAGAGGTAAAGTATTTTCTCTTTATTTCTTTTTATAAAAGTAAATAGTGATTATAATATTCTAATTTTTATTTTTAATGTTAATTTCAACTTGTTAGTCAATTTTAGTTTGATCTTCTAAGATCGTTACTGAAATATTATTTACTCATTTCGTCCATAGAAGAAGAGAAAAAGAATGTTTGTAGTCCTTACCATCATTGTTTCATTCTTAAAATAATTATTATTCTTGAAGTAATTTAAATTCACTTATCATTCAAATGGGTTTTACCTAATATTCTATTAATAATTATGCATTTTCACAAATATTCTGTAAAGTCATTCACAACATATGAAATACACTTAAAAAAAAACAAGTAATTTCTAACAAGTAATGCAAGTAATCTAATTAAACTGTTTATTTTTTTAAATAATATTTAAAATATTTCAGTAGCATTAAAATTTACATACAAAGTACAAAAAAATCTTTGTTGAAAATAACATGCTTTTTTCCAAAAATTATACAAATTTATGGGTTATTCATTCATGAAGTTTGATAGTCTAAGTTGGGTATAATATTCCCAAATAGACGACAAAAATAGGGTTTTAGATTTGTTTACTCATGCTTAATCCTTTATATTGAGGAGAAAATATGAGTAAAGAAATATGTGAAGAGTCCCACGGTTCAAAGAACCATATATATACTTCAATTGCAAAAATAAAATTAGGAATTTTTCCTAAATTTTTCGAAGTAACCTCTCAAACATCAAATAATAATAAAAAATTCATACATAAATGCATTTAAAAAAATAAAAAAATAACAGGACTCCAATTATAGGGACGGAAAAAAACATTACATGAAAATACCAGCGATGAAAAGCTATTGTGAATTTCTTTCTTACAATTGAAACTGTTGACTTGGATAACATTTTCGTTATTTGCTTACAGGTAGTATTTCTGATTCTTTCTTAGTGATAAAATTAGGTTTATCAAATTCAAATCACACTTCAGATAATTTCTTTCAAATTTTATATGGACTAGAATATGGCGAACTTAATTTCCTTGTGTTAGGATAATGGAATTTTTTGTAAACTTCTTAATCATGAACTATAAAATTAGGTTGCACAAAAATGAATGTAATAACTAATTTCGGTTTTCTTAAAAAACTCTTCGGTATTTTTAACAGATATTTTTCTTGCTCCATCAACTGGAGTATAAATATTTTGATTTACAAGAGAATCACAAGATAATTTCTCATACAATAAATAAGCAGGAGGAAATTAAGTTACAGAATGAGGGGTGTAATTATATTCATGTGTTATTTCTAATAATTTTGCCCACGAAATTTTTTATAATTTTTATTGGTTTTACATCTTAACATAGAGATTATTGTTCCGTTAGATTTTTCTACTTTTCGATTTGCTTGGTGAGCTGAAGTTAGCAACTGCTTAAAATTTTAGTTTCTAAGTAATCTTCTAAATCTAGATGCTGTAAATACTGCATTACTATCACTTAAAGTTTTATCTGGAACTTGAATTTGAAAAATTTGCTTTAAACGATTGATATATGTTTCAGTTGTTACACTTTTAGAAGGAAAAATCTAAAGATACTGAGTAGCATGATCAACAACTAAATGTAAATATTTTTTAGTTGAATTGTAATAGTTGAGCAAACCGATAGTATCAATTCATAAAATTTAAATGGTCGCTCTGTAGGGGGCATATTTTGTAACAACCCGAATCTTTTTTGGTGAGATTGTTTGCCAATTAACAAGTTTCACAACATTTAACATAGTTAGAGGTATCAATAATTATATTAGTCCAATAGAAAGGGGAGATTAAAACAATCATATTTTTAATACCAAAATGATCAAATTGAATACGGTTTTTTTTCTAATATCTTTGTTCTTAAAGAAAATAGTAATACTATTTATGCAAATCTTTTTTCTTAATCGTTAACAAAACATTGATTGCTATGAATTAAGGATTATTTAAAGTATTGTTTAATTGTGCTTCTTTAATTTCATCATTGGTGGTTACAACTGGATTATTATCATATAGACTAAAAAATACAATATATCTAGAAAATGTATCAGCTTCATAATTATTTTGTCCCTTAATATATTTTACTACACAATTATACATAGATATTTTTAAAGACCATCTAAAAAGTCTAATTGTAGGATTTCTTATTTTCTTTAATCAAGTCAACGCGGAATGCTCGCTATAATTGATAAATTTATTTCCCTGCAATCAAACAAATCGTTGTTAATGTAACCGTAACTATAAGAGCTGGTACAATAGTTTTCAAAACTATTTTTGAGTGTATATTTTATGATGCTACAATAATTTTTCTATTCCATTCTCTTTGATGGTATGCTTTCCAAGGACTCATGCATGGCATTTTTTTAAAAATCATCCTATCTAGGAAATTTTTAGTTGAAATATCATTACAGCAATCCAAACTTTAAAGAAGATAAAAAAAAGCATTGATGAAATATTTTTATATTGAAAAAAAATATTAAAAAATTATGGTGTAGACACATGCAAAGCATAAAAACAAATTCATCCCTACTGAGAAAAGCTTTTGTTCCAAACTATCATTTCTTTTAAGAATCATCAAAATAGAAAGATTATAATCTAAACCGGGTACAAAAACGTAGAAATTTTATTACAAACATAAAATTACTCTCTTCAAAGACATGTTTGTAATATAATTGTATAGACGCTTAAATCATACTTCAATGTTTTTTAATATCTTCCAGTCTTCCATGTGATTTATATTTAAGCGAGTATAAATGTAGATTTTAAAGGACCATATATATATA
>NC_092210.1:79454055-79455543 GCF_043381705.1 Parasteatoda tepidariorum
AATTAACTAGCATTGTTTTTAACAAATGAAGCTGAAATGGCGTCTTGGGGACAATTGTAACAATAAGTAAAGGGACGATTGTAACAGCTGAAAATAAATAATCTTATGTTTACAAACCATTACTTAACCCTTTAAGAACCTCCAATAGTTTCCTATATCATTTATATTATGTTGCATGTGCATTATTTTATTTTTCACTTTTCACAGCATAAATTAAAATTTTTAATCCTTTAAAGTTAAAAGTTTAACCCATTAGGTCTCTGCTCATTATTATTTTTATTCCTAAAATATCACTACTATTTTGATAAAAAAAAATATATCACAAATATGATAATATGTATAATTAACTATGTTTTATTTGAATTTATGAACTGTTACAATTGACCCCGTAAGTGGGGACAATTGTAACAAATGCACGACTGTCAAAAATTGTTAATAACTAATATAATAACACTTAAAATCAGGTATTTGTTTTTTTTTCTAGTAGAGGATAGTCTACTTTACTCGTCTGTCAATTAATACTAATAATATATTGGATATTTTGTTAGTTAAAAATAGTTAAGTAAAAAATGTTACAATTGACCCCACTCTCCCCTACCAATTGAAATAAGAAACAAGCTGTTTATTAAAAAAGCAAAATTAATGCAGAAAATGTATTTATTTGTTATGGAGAACCGTAAGAATCGCCAGACTACACTCTATAACAAAAAAATCGACTCACCAAGAAGCAATCATCCGATTGCATTGAAATTTCGTATGCATGAATGTTTTGAACAGATATGGCTGGAATGATGCTGACTGGGGACGTATAGTCTTTAGCTACGAATTCCGCTTCCAACTGTGTCCTGACGATCATCGAAGACGCGTTTGGAGACGCACAGGGCAGAGGGGAAATCCTGCCTTCACTATTGCAGACCACACTGGCTCTCAACAAGGCATTATGGTCTGGGGTGCCATTTCCTATGACTGCCGGACCCCTTTGGTCGTCATTAGAGGTACACTTACTGCACAGCGGTACGTCGACGACATCCTAAGATCTGGTTTGCTACCGTTCCTTTTGCAGCGCCATGGGCTGGTTTTTCAGCAGGACAATGCCAGACCACATACGGCACGTGTTGCTATGAGCTGCCTGCAAGCTTGTCAAACTCTTCCTTGGCCTGCCAGATCACCAGATCTCTCTCCCATCGAGCATGTCTGGNCGGCAAAAAGTGTTTTTAGGAGGGCTGCAATTGGAAAAAAAATAAACATTAGCCATCCAATTAAATATAAACAATTTAGAAACACAAATCAAGGAAGAGCTTTATCGGTCTATGCCACGCCGTGTGGCAGCTTGTATCCAGTCTAGAGGCGGGTCAACACCTTATTGAACTTGTTACTGTAACTCATCAATGAATTATTCAATTGCTCTGAAATTTTAATCATTTACTATTCTGTACATTGTCTTCCTGTCCACCAATTTTCGTTTCAATCGGACAACTCCTTCTTGGT
>NC_092210.1:79455643-79492875 GCF_043381705.1 Parasteatoda tepidariorum
GCAAGAGACCATCCGGGAGCTTTATCGGTCTATGCCACGCCGTGTGGCAGCTTGTATCCAGACTAGAGGCGGGTCAACACCTTATTGAACTTGTTACTGTAACTCTGCAATAAATTATTCAATTGCTCTGAAATTTTAATAATTTACTATTCTGTGCATTGTCTTCTTATCCACCAATTTTCGTTTCAATCGGACAACTCTTTCTTGGTGCGTCGATTTTCTTGTTATAGAGTATATTATTGAAACCAATGTTGTTTAATTCTTGTTGTAGGTACTGCTGGTATTTTGAAAATTTATGCAATTTCGGTAAGTGCCAAATATACTTTTATATAGGTACAAAGTATTTTTTAGGTAAGTTTGGTGCCTATTACAGCTGCACCAATACTGTAAATTTTTATGATATAAACTGAAGAAATAGGTTTTTACGGTCCCTTAAAGATATAAGTACAAGAGAAAATAGTTTGACTGTGGTAAATTTTAAATGTCTTAAGGTGCTTAGAGCAACAGTATTACATCAAATAATAGCGAATGCAGTTAATCTTGAATTTAAACGTATGAGCTACTGAAAATCGTGCTTTGCTAAATCTAATAATTTAAATTCATTGCAAAGAGCTCCGAATAAAAAAAATAAAAAAATAAAAAAATAAAAAAAACATTGAAATTTAACTTTGTTATTTGTGTCGGTATTTGTCTTATAGTTTCGTACGTGATTTTAGTGTTCCTTCAATGTGCAGTGTATATAGTATATATATAGCATGGAAAATATGAACCTGTTACCAGACATATATTCTTGGCTTAAAAACGTTTTCCGTTATTGACTCAAAGAAAAAAATATGCATTAAAAAGCAACTGGCAAACTAAAGTTCTGAAATACGGTTTCATGACTGAAATATTACAGTTTATATGATGTTCATATTTGAAAAAAGGAAAAAATTTTATTTTGCAAAGTATCTGCTGTCAAATACTGTGACACGGTGAGCGATAAAAGATAGGGGGGAGCCCAATTGTCGTCAATGAAAGTCAGAGTTACAAAAATATGTGATCTTGAAAGGCTAAATATATCTTTCAAGACGTTTAATAGATATTTATCACTTTTCTGGAAAAGTTATAATATTTGCATGCTAGAAAGTTTAGAAAGATTGAGAGAAAAAAGAAGTACTCATTACAAAATTTATTGAATCGAAAATTGTACTTTACTCTTTTTAGTGTAATTTGGATTTCTATTCAACAATATAAATGTATCTTTTTAAAAACTCTTTGGATTAGATCTTAAGAACAAATTTATTTTTTGCAAACACATATTTAATTAACGGTAAGGACTAATAAATTAGCTCTTTTTTAAATGGTTTAAAAGTTAAGTTTCTATTTGTCCGTAAATCGAAATATTTATAATACTTAGCATAGTTATTTCCTGTGTTTTTAAACGTACTTCTTACTGCTTCAGAAAAAAATGCATAGTTTAAATTCCAAAAAAAAAAAAAANAAAAAAAAAAAAAAAAAAAAAATCACAGCCTGTATAATCTCTTTCAATGGAAAGTAATAATTTATTTCCACAATTACGGCAAAAAAACAACTAAAAAAAATACACTCTAGAAGTAAAAATATGAGTAATATCTCTTCTCTCTTTCTTGTGTCTTTTTTGCTACATCTTCCACGAGTTCTTCCATTAACTACCTGCTCTGAAAGTTGAAATGAGGTGTCATAGGAACTACACAGACTATAGAACAGCCAATCAGCGAATAAAATTGATGTTCTGCTTGCCATGTAATTTAGCGGAAGTGATGCCATGTCATCACCACATAGAAAGTGAATAACGTGTTTAGGAAAATATGTATTAGAATATCGATAAAATATTTTGTAAGTAAATTGTGACGCTAATTTTTTATGCTTATATATACAGATATAAAAATTTATATATATATATATATATATATATATTTATAATTCAGTAAAACCAAACTAAAAATATCAAGCTTTATTTTAAAAACACTATAAATAATGCAGACATTTATAAATAAAGCAGATAAAAGTGCTAAAAAATAGCACTTTTTTGGTTCAGTTGAAGAATAAATTATCATTGTTTGTAACATAAACATACTCAATAATGAGACAAAAATGTTAGTAAATAAACATCTCAAAATATTTCTAACTTATATGTTAGTCTCTATGAAGTGGCCAATTCATACAACAGTTANTTTTAAGTATTTTTGAATTTTAATGCACTTTATACGTTATAAAAAAGTATTGTTATAAAAAATGTGTCAATTAACAATATTTTTTCTGACTCTTAATCTTTTGATAATTTAAAATTATTAACGTAAATTTCAAAGTATTTCAATTTAATGCAATTTTTCTTAAATAACTAGTTGAGAAAAGTGTTATTTGTATACTATTACATCACATTATAATACAAGTAGCTATTGAAGTTTGGAACGATTTGTTAAATACTATGAAATGTGGAAAGTATTTTTTTATATCTGTATCATCTTACAAAATTTCGAAAAAGAAATTTTTTTTTCATTTTCCGGAAAACATTAAAAACAATGTTCTCAATTTTTATAAACGTTTATTCACTCTAAAAAATAAATGAAATTAACAAGGATTGAAGACTTCAATGATTTTAACTTAAAAAATTCTTTTTTTTTTGTATTCATAAAGGAGCTAAGAAATAATTTAAATTTCTATGGCAATTGTTCTGCCAGTGACGGTTGGTTATCAAAACCTACCGAAGTGTAGTGCCTCTTTCATATAAAAAAATAAAGAGGAGAAAAAGTAAAAGTGAAGGAATGATAGTATTTCTCATCTTAAAAGGTTATTAGATGCTGGTAAAGTGAAATAATAATTAGTTCGGAGGAATGACGGAACAAATAGCTTCGAAAGGGGTCGGGTCACCGATATCAGGTCCATTTGCAATACTCTGACATTGAAAAATACTAGATAAGATGCTTAAATTAGCTATTACTAGATATTATTTAGATGAGCAAGAGAGCTAAACTAATTTATCTTCTTCATGGCCATTTCCACCACAAAATGGGTCATTCTTTCAGTGATCTGCTCAATAAAATGCGGAAGTGGGTAAAAATGGTAAAGAATCAGTGGAATGTGGAGTGCAAAAATATAAATTTTTATTACCATTATTATAAATGATCAGGAATTGAATTTTTTTTAATTCTATTTATAACGGAATTCTGAAGGCTGCCTATATTTCTAGACATTTTTATCAGTTTATGTTCAAAATAATTTCGGTAACACCATATATTTAATAATTTTGATAATTGGAAACACATTCGAACACAAAGTCCTTTTTTAAAAATAGTTTCATTTCAATAAGGGGTATTTCAATATCTTCGTAATAAAGCAAATAAATAAAATCATCATCGAGTAAATAGATAAAATCATCATCGAGTAAATAGATAAAATTATCAGCACAACTGTATTTAAATTTGGTTTGAACGTGTGTTGATAAATATGACTTTGAAGTACTGTTGTTATTATTTCAAATTAAAAGCAGTTTTCTGAAAGTTCCAGAAAAATTAAAATTTTCTTATTTATTAGATTTTAGAAAAATAATTAGGATACTGAAACTTTTTTAGTTTTTGTTTTTCAAAAAAATAGAAGTAAATGTCATATCCGAATGAAAACAAATGCGGCACGCAAAAAAAATATTTTAACACACTTTTTGATTGTTGTTGTTGTAGTTAATTTACGTCGCACTAGAGCTGCACACAATGGGCTATTGGGGACGGTCTGGGAAACATCCCTGAGAATGATCCGAAGACAAGCCATCACAATTTTAATCCTCTGCAGAGAGGATGGCACCCCCGCTTCGGTAGCCGAACGACCTGCACGCGAAGTCGAGTACTTTACGGTAGAACAGTTTAACGAGGACCCATACCGCACACCATCGGTCCCTACGCAGACTGAACCAAGTGGTCACCCACCCGCACACCAACCAGAGCCAGTGTTGTTTGACTTCGGTGATCTGCTGGGAACCGTGCCTTAACGATCGGCACTTTTTGAAAGACGTCCATTTTTGCATATTCCAACTTAAGATTAACTATGAATCTAATGAAAATTCTGTTAGGAATTTTCTAACAGTATTAAATGTTATATGTGCAGCGATTTAAACCAAAGTTTAACTTCTTGTCAAGCAAAGTAAATTTACAGGTTTGCATCCTCAAACCATTTGTAAATATTGTGTAAACTTTTACTGCAAGATTAGGCATTGGAGATTTCTACGAGATTAAGCATATCTCAACAGGATTTTTTTTTTAAAAAATGTAATGAACCTGCTCTCAAAGCATAAATTAGGGTTAATACAATGTGTCATGAAGGAAATGACATTCGTTTAATAAGCATTGAGTGATGTGTGTCTGGTACAATCCCTAAAAATTTTTTTTAAATTATTTTTTAGTTTTAATTATAAAATATATTGTGCATTGTAAATATATTGTGCATTGTCCTTTAGTAAATATATTGTGCATTGTCTGTCGAACGTTCATCGTTATTCATCTATGTATTTAGCTTAGTAAAAAATAAAAATTTTTTAAAATAATACAAAATACATCTAGAGTTATGGTATGATTAAAACGCACTATTTCCAAAGAAATTTGCGAATTTCAGACTGCAAAATATATTATATAAGGTTATATAATAAACTCACATTTTCATAAATCATAGAAGCAAGTACGTTAATTTTTACGGTACGTTAATTTTACTGGAATTTTTTTTCTACATGAAAGTTAAACTTTTTGAGCAATAAGAGACAGAAGCGATTGCATATTCTTTTTTGAAAAATATTTTAACTGGTTGAAAGAATACGATTATTTTTTACATTATGCAACTCTTTAAAGCATGTATTGAGAAGATTTTTTCCCACTGTAATTCCTTCAGCACGTTTATGCACTCGAGGGAAAATCATTTTTCTTATTGAAAATAAAAAAGAGAAACAATCTCTCGTCTTCTTAAGAAAATAGATTTTTCTACTTTTGAAGATTAGAGAAAATATTAGAATTTTCGATCAGAATATTAAAATATAAGTGTAACAGGTTCTTGTTTTCTTATGAAATAATATAAAAATTATACGCACAAAATATACATATAAAAAATATTCTATTAGAAATTTTAAAGTGTATTGAACCATAAACCAGATTAAATTTCTTGCAACCAATTACATGATGCTAAATTAAAACATATTATAATCCTTCTAACACTTGGTTGCACCACATTAACAGGTTCAACCTAAACATTGCTCATTTCAATACCTTAATTAAGGTTGCAGCAGTTTCGATCCAAATTATGGCTCATTAAACAGAAAATATGGTTTGATGATGATTCGTAATCATACGAGTGTACACAAGGTAACGATTTCACTAATTTACAAGCAAGCACCCATATATTCTTCTTATTTTTAATTAAAAGATAGAATATTAGATTAACAATTCAACGATATTGTTTGAATAGTTTCTGAGCTACGCAATTTGAAAAAGTGACAGATTTACTGCATTATCAAATTTTATATTATGTCATTTAAAATATTATACTTTAAAATGATACAAAATTTTTTAAATCTTACAATGAAACATATTTTGACTATTTTTAAGTAAAAACACAAGAAATTACTTAAAAAAAAATATTTTTACATGAATTTCTTTTTTTGGATAGCTGGATTTTAAATTTTATCGATTCGCTTAAAAAGTGCAGCGTGTTGAATTAAGTGTGGTATTAACATTAAGGGGTAAAAATATTTTACTGCTCTACTGCCGTAGTTATTGGTTCCATATTTTCCAGACTGTATCTACCACATCTTCCCTCATATTTCCAAAATGAAAAATCAAGTATAAAGAATCATCTGAATGAGTTAATTAGTACATTTAAAACTATGCCTTTGAACATTAAAATAGAGTGAATGAAAATCAGATCATTAGATCAAAAATAATTCTGGGGGTTCATTTTTTTACGCATTGTACACACGACATGCTCAACAATGGTTTGTCAGATTTTGGTTTTTCACTCTCATATTTCAATTTGCAATATCATTGTATATGATTTAATGTAAGGGTACATTAACATTTATATTTGAACTGAAATTGATTTATACTAAAACATTTTATATTTATTAAAAAGTAACGGTAAAAGATTTTCTACATTTCTATTAAATTTAAACTATGTTAATCTATTTATTCAATATTAAAACTTAATTATTTATCATACTCTTTTAAGTATTCATTTAAATCTGCAAGCAGTGAGTAAAACTTTTGAGTCCTGATCCAATTACTTTTAATAGGGTATGGACAGTTTTTTATAAATATAGCATGTGTCATATTTTATAATATATTTATATTTAAACCCATAACTACAGCATCAGGCACGACGAAAATTCCTGATGATAAATAGTTTATGATGAGTGTTCATTAAAAGTTCACTTCTTAGACTGTAAAAACTATGAAAACCTTCCCAAAATGCCTCAGAAATTGCTTATCAGTCTATCAGAGTTGGCATAAGAATTTTAAAATCATGGTTTAGCTTCAGACTTATTAGATTATTCTAAATTCTAATTTTTTAAAATTCATTTAAAAAACATTTCTGAGTGAAATTTTTTTTCAAACGTAAAAATACTGAACATAAACAATTCGTCTTTGTTTTTATATCCAACTGACAGATCTATAAACATTATCAAAAACCGAGAATTTTTTTTTAGAAACAGTAAAATTTCGGAAATTATTGTAACTCGTGAAAAAGCTACTATTGAATTTTTATACGAGTAAACAATGTATGTCATTCTTAATATTTATTCAATAGCATGTTATCAAAAATCAGTGATGACATAAAGTATATACTTACAAATAAAGAAGCAATCTGTTTGTCTATTTTATATAAATAATGTACACTTGGCAATATATTTCTTCACTCGTTTGTAGTAATGTGGAAAATAACTGTCATTAACGCTTTTTAGACTACATAAGAAACAAGTTTTTAAAACATAAAAATACTGAACATCTGAATATAAAGCATTCGTTTTGTTTTATTTCAGATTGATGAAGCATATAAACATTAATAACTAAGCAAGAAGCAAAATTTGCGTTTAAAAAAAATATTTTGTTTCGAAACCTAGCATTATCGAAACCCGCAAAAGCATTAATTTGATTTTTATGCGAGTAAACAATGTATATCATTCATAATATTTGCTCAAGAACATATTGCCAAAAATTAGTAATGCCATAAACAGAGTATATACTTACAGAGAATGAAGTATTCTTTCTGTCTGTCCTATTCAAATAATGTCGATATTTCTTGACTCGTTTGTAGCCATGTGGAAAATAAGTGTCGTTAACAGGCTTCTTCCAAGAGAGTTTACCTGATGCTTGCTTACTTGTCACAAACAGTATTCGCTGCGCTCTGCATCATGGGTAAAACCTTTCCTTCTCTAGGGGACGTATATAAGATAAATTATCATTTATATCAGTGACCGTTGAATTTTTTCTCTTTATTAGGGTTAGTTGCCTTTATTAGGGAGAATTTTCTGAAGCTGGGATTGTTGAAGCAAATCATAAAATAAATTTTTAATCAGAACAATTTGAAATAGCTATTACAAATAGAAAAAAAAAATGGTGTTTCAAAATTTACAGCGTTTCTGTAAGAAACCGAGGTTTATTGGACGTTGTGGCCAAATGCATACGAATTAATGATTTATGGGATTGAGTTGAATGTAACATGTTAACATGTAAACATTACTAAAGGTAGAAGAAAATCAATACATTTTGTTTGTGGGTGTAATTACCACTATAAATATTAAAATACCAAATCACTAGTATATAAGACATGTTAACTCGATTTTATCCTGAGGTACCTTTTAATGGATGAAGGTTGACATAGTCGATAAATAAATCCCCTCAGGTTCAAGTTGCAGAGTTCCCAAATTTTTTTTATTATATTAACACAGATTTGATTTCACACATTTAAGCTAAATAAGTTTGTACTATTACCATTGCCTTTTCATTCACAAACATGATTTTTTTAAAAAATTTTATTTCTATTTTCGGTTACGATAAAAACTAGTCGAATGCTTTCACTAAAGAAACTATTCAGCAACTGTGTGTGAAGTTAATTCCTAATATGCCTTATACAGCTTTAATATTATTAAATAGCTATTTTGTATTTACTGTTTTAACTACAAATGTTAAGTGAAAACAGTTTGCTTAAAATCTATAATAATGAAATGAAGAGTTCATGTGTCTGTCTGATAACTTCAAAATAATTTATGTGTGCTTCATGAAATTTGGACAATTTGTGAAAAAGGTAATTTGTGAAAAAGTCAATTTTCGAACCCAGTTCTAAAAGTGGTTAAGTATGGGTATTCTAGCAGTTTTCTTATATAAGTAAATGTATTATTTTTATCCTATAACAATTTTTAAATAGTAACTGAATATTTTTTTTTATGAACTGTTAAGTATTAAGGTGACAATGAAGTCTTGTATCTTAAAAGAATATTTCCAGAATGAAAGTCTCATTTAAAGCTTTTAGTTGCCAAGTTTCTTATAAAATGTTATTAATTTGAAGTGGAGAGGAAAACTACTTACTCCCATAAAATACAGCTTGAAACTGATAGGAGTTATGAAAAAATTAAAGCAAATTTTTCTTCTAGAAACTTTGTAATGTACTTTCATAATCAAATTTTTTAAAAAAAATATTTAAGCAATTAAATTAAATATGTCCGATTTTTTCGAAATAAAGTTTTTTTACTTAAAAATATTGCACGTGAGAGCTCTTACCGTACACTGCCAAAAATTCCGGATAAAATTTCGGTAAAAAATACCGACATTTAAGGTACTTTTTACCGTGAAATCCATTTTTTCCGAAACTTGTTGCAAAACAAAAAATCTGATATATTGTACTTTTTACAGTGATAATGACCGCAAAATAACTGAATCACTCTGAATAAGTATAGCTGTAAAAATTACTGCATAATATTTTACTGTATGAATATATTTTACAGATGAATAGACAGTACCGTAATTTGAATCGGAATGTTTTACAGTATATATTCAATCGGAGTTACTAAGACCACTTGTGAGTTTTAGACATCTTTCATTTTAAGAGCATTTAATTTAGAGATTTAAAAATTGTTGTAAAACTTGGGTTTACTGATACACTTTTAATTTATTCTTAGTTTATATTCAGGGTAAATGGACACAAAATTAGGCCATAAGTAAAAATTCAATGTTAGGCTTCTGTTAGTTAATGACAGAATGACAGAAGATTAACATAAATGAACATATACTGATTTGATCATTTTTGAATAGGAATAAAAAGGAAAAAAGAATATATTTTTTAAAATTTTTTTATTTTAGGAATTTTTGGTATTAAATAAAAAATAAACACGTAAATGAGTCAGGATCTTTATTTTTCTAATTTACGGGATTACAATAATTTAACCTATGAACCATAAGGAGCTGAAAAATATATTTTTTGATAAAAGAATAAATTCGTTTCTTGTTATTAATATTATCAATGACACTATTATGAACAAACAAAAATTAATCCTTTAATTTGTTATAATACATTTGTCGCTTTTACGAATAGGCCATGTACTATATCAATTGAAAAGTTAAAAAAATTAACATATTTAGCTTGTTAAAAAATGTTTTTAAGTCTTAGAAAATTAGGAAAACAAAGTTGCAAAATAATGAGGCACATTAAAGTTTCTGCAATAATTTCTGAAATTTAAAATGATTAATTTTTTTTGAGGTCTCTTATTCAAGCTCTCCTATGCATCTCGCACTCATTGTTCAAAAATTTAGTTAATTAGGAAAAAAAATCATAATTGAAATGTTATCAATAATCTAAAAAAACCATAAAAGAACAGTTTGTGATAATGGTAAAAATGTTTATAAGAAGTCTAACTTAAAATTACGAGTTTGGTGATTAAAGCTATGACGAGCACGCATTTATGCATTAATATAAATAAAGGTTTATAGACTTACATTTAAAGCACACTCCGTATTGAAAATGTGTGATCTAAAACTTCACTAAAACAAGTCCATCAAGGCATAAACATAATCATCAAAGTGCTAAAGTCAGAGTCCAGAATTTACCCCGATTAAGTTACTCAAGAGGTTAGGCATCATGGAGAGAGTTCATCATGTGTTCAAGAGGACATGGTCATTTTGATATTTTGAAAAAAAACTGATCAGCATTTGAATCTTCCTAGTTTAGCCACGGTTTACCAGAACTCATATTTCTTATACCTTAAATTTTCAAATACTCATAGAAGGGAAAGTAAATTCGCCATAAACGGTATCTATCGTGGTATAGTGTCCTGTTAACAGGTTAACTTAAATAACAGGTTAAATGTGCTATGCATAGTTGACATAAATAAAACAGGTTTTATTTGTGTTAACTATACATAGCTCCTGCGAATAAAATAAGCTACTGAATTCTTAAATTATATTTTTCCTAAGCATAGATGTTTTAATGTAAGGCTCTAAAATTTCCTAAATTGAATAATAGTAATGCACTTGCGCTTTCGGAAAATAAAATGTATCTCAAGTCTTTCAATTGAAAATTTTTCTGTTCGTAGTGGATTCAATTTAACGGAAATTCATGTTTTCAAAATTATAGTTCTTATTACTCATTCAGTAAAATATAACGTTCAATGGAAATAAATGTAACAGAAGATAAAGGTTGTCACGCTATACTCTACTTCTGTAACTATAATATAATAACACACAATAAAATTTCCAGAGTATTCTTCAGAACGGATCTTTTTACCATAAAATAGGCAACTTTAAGATTTTGATGGAAATGTCTTTTACCATAAAGAATGATAATAGGCCTTGTAATCAGTCTACCATGCTTTCTGATCACGTAGGATCTAAAATGGCGGTACCGTGTGGATAGGAATTAAACATTGCGTTGATAAGGGGGCAATATATTTTGTGAACATATTTCTTAAAATATAATATGGTAACTAAAATGGAGATGATGCTTTCAATTATTTTATTGAAGTGTCCTACGAGACACGTGTACTGGTCAAGATTTTATATTTTCGATAATTGCATTTGCTATTTCAGTATAGTTCCAATTTGAAAACCCAAAATGAAACTTACGTCTGAAAAGGAAACTGTGCTAAATGTCCGGAAACAGAAAAATTTGATAATAATAAATGAAAGAAAACAATTTGTAAATTTTTAGAATTTAAATTGAAATTTGTTATTTATTTTGTGGCAATTTGAATAATATAATTTTATTTTATGACTTGTGTTTAATTACCGACCCAATTCTGAGTTTATAACTATCAATGTTTAACTCGATAGCCTCGCAATTTCGAACTCAAACCCAGAAGACATGGGGACTTCTGGAGATGTGGAGAACATTTGATGCAACTAACCCTCATTTGCGTTACATGGAGAAGGAAACAAAGAAAATCTCACATGGTTAGCTCGATGCCAAGAGGAATCTACCGTATGAACCCCTGAGGATATTTTATGATAGAAGTGTCGTCAGCGTGGACCGGGGGCGAAATTCGTATCAACTGGCTTACGCTGGATTCGAACCCGGGTAATTTGGATGAGAGCGCTCTATCCACTGGGCCACCGCGACTCCCTCCTGAATGATTCTTAAGTTTTTCGCTTCCAAAAACGCTTTTTCCTGCATTCAATAGAAAGGGAAATATTGACATTAGTACGAGGCTCAGAGTAGCTATGAATTGATGGTGCAATGGAAAGGGGAGCTAAGAAGCAACTCAAGACACGCACAAAAGATCAAGGCTTCTCTGCCAGCAGCTCTCATAATTATTCAACTATAATTTTTAGAAAATTAAAAAAATGAATTAATCAAGTTAAATAAAAAAAATTAAAGAATTAAATTTAATTTTAATTAATTAAATCAATTAAATATTAATTAAAATTAATTAAATTTTCAAAAAATTAATCAATTAAAAAAATTTATTAATTAAAAAATTACATTGTTGATTAAAAAAATTAAATAAGTAAATTAATTAATTATTTCAGCTTTATTTAAATTAAATTAAAATTTAATTTTAATAAAGTTGATTAGTCTTAAACTGAATTTAAGACTTTTTCTTAAAAAAAAATTGTGCGTCTTTACAAAATTGTGAACAAACAAATTTCTTTTTTCCACAGTCATTTTTTTTAGTTTATCATTTTGTGTTTGCCCTTTATTTAGTGTTGATGTCTAAAAATGTCTCAATGAAGAGTTAAAATTAATCATCGAAAAATTACAAAGTATAGCTTTTTATACAATAGTTTAATGCAATTTGCATTAATGATGTCTAACTGAATAATTAAATATCATAAAATTTTCTTAGCTTACAGCGAAGTACAGTATTGGGCTACTTTAATTAGCGAATAAAAACTCGTAGCATTATCTCTATTTAATTTTCTTCTTTTTAAATTTTTAGACTCAAGTAGGTATAGGTGATAAACACTATAGTTTGTGTAAAACGTTCAGTACTTCTAACAAAATTGCTTTTTTGATAAAGGACTTCGATAATTGCATTTTTGACATAGTAAGGAAAGCTAATTTTTCTTTTAAAATTTGTAATATATTCCAGTTGACATTTAACTTTGAAATAGATTAAAAATATTTCTACACGATGCAATCTTGTTTGTCAATTTTCCAAAAATACCTTTTTCTTATATCAACTGTTATGCCAATATCTTCTTAAAAAAGAAAGATATATTTTCGTTTATGCTTTACTGTTAGTTTAAAAAGGAATACTTTAAAATGCGTTAAAATATAATAGTTAAACTTACTTTTTACATTTGGGTGGGAAAAAGGTAAAATACAGTTTTTAATGAAAAAATTTCCTTGAAAATAAATAATATATTTATATTTTGGTTTTAACTATAGTATAAATTATATTTGCAAGATTTATTTTAATTTCGTAAAAAATTCCCTTTTACTGTTTTAATTAATGATTGATACTAATTTCTTCTTTAACATAGGTGACGTATTTCAGTTGAAATTTTGTTTTTAACTGTATTATAAATATTTTTTAAAGACGGAACTTGAAAAATTATTTAATAAAAATTCATTTTTACTATTTTAACTGATGAAGAATGTCGATATCCTTTCAAAAATATTGCTGATAATTTGTTTTAATCTGAAACCGAAAATGCTTCTATAACGAGCATTTTTTTCCATAATTCTTTTGAAATATTTATATTTTTTAAGCTGCTTAATTAAAACTTTTATAAAAATTGAAAGAGAAAATCGATTTTTGCAAATATTACTACCAATGGTAAAAACTTGTCAAATAAAAAATATTTCAATTAACGAAAGATGCTTTAGGGACCCTCCCATATCAATTTCTAAAGTGTAATTTCTTAGATTCAAAAATAATAATTTTTTTTTAATAAAGCAAGGAAAAGCCAATTTTTTTTAAAAATAATCATGTTTGTCTGATAATTGCAAAAAAACATATTTCACAATTTAAAAGCGTGTTGTCCTTCAACTTTCACTTTTTTATGATAAAATTATTTTAATTTTTGTTACATCAAGTTTTTTTTTAATAAACCATTGCATGTAATTAGATTTTTAATAAATTTCTGTTTATTGTACGAGAGTTTAAAAATATTTGTCAAGAAACAATGCATGAGTGCAAAAATCTTGTATAAAATTTCTTTTTATCTAAATGTTTTATTTTTACCTTTATTTTATACGTCTCCGAATTTTTTAAATTTATAACATTCGCAGATATTGCTAGTAGATTCGTGGCCAATAATGAAAAAGTTTAGTTTGTTTTGAATTTAAAATCGTAAATTTAGATGATCTTCAGAAATTGGAACAGTTGTTTTACTAAGTTTAAGATAGCTTACAATACAGGCTAATAATTTAAATTTTCAAGAAACAGGTAACCGTTTAAATGAAAATATTTCGCTAATAATATATAAAAGGGATCCTTTTAAGAGCAATTTGGGTCTGGCTGTGGACTAAGTACATTTTTTTATTATTAAACAGATTTTTTGCAAAATAGTTTTTGGTACGAACTGACCTTTCACAAAATATTTTATAATAAAAACTGGACATTCACAAAATATTTTATCATAAAACAGCTTTTTTTAAAAAAATAAATAAATAAACCGAGTCATTGATTTTTTTATTTTGCTAATTTTAAAACTTAAACTCCCTGAAATTTAGGGTATTTAAGATTTTCCAAAAAACCATTATCCTATTCCTTCAAATTCAGCAAATTATAAATAGATTTTTCCCAAAACAGATATTTCTCGAAAAGTCTGGTATGTCCTCTGATAGTTTTCACTATAGTAGAGTTTCAATAATACGATCTAATCAGGACCAAAGCTAACTCCGATTAAACAATCAATTTAAAAGTGCTAAAAAAATAAAATGCAACTATAATTTTTTTAAAGAAATATTAAGTTTTAATAAAAAAAAACTTTTATTTTATCAGAATTGCAATCTCATTTTTCTATTAAAATCTATTGTGGTTTGCTTTTTTGCTGTTTTTCTTTTTTAAAATGCATTATCACACCGGATTTTGAAAAATAATACAAATAAAAAAATAAACAAAAATAAACAAATAAGTAAATAAAAATAATACAAATAAAAAAATAAATAAAAATAAGCAAATAAAATAAAAATAATAAATGAATAAAAAATAAATATATAAATGAAAAATTCGCTGATAAAACTTCTTGTTGATGTTCCATGAATCGAAGTGTGACATCCAAAGCTGCTGTCTCTTCTGCATAAGAAATAGTTTTTTTTCTTCATTTATTATTTTTATTTCCAATAAAATCAATATCTGTACGGTCTTCTGCATTAATATAGCGGGTTATTACGTCATCAACGATGTCTACTTTCTCATTCTCATTGAGCCAATTTATTTACCGAAAAATACTTACAAGGGAAACTAGGGAAGTGTGACTCGCCAATTTTGAAATAAACTAGTGGGATGTATGCCTTATGAGGAATAATTTTAGGGGCAACATTCGTTTCGGCCCATAGAAGGTCCTGTGAGAGATAAAAAATATTTCAACATATAGAAAAATCGATATTTTATTACTTCAATGCAGACTATTAGTTATTGTAATTGTCTCATAATCTAATTAATTTGTAATTAATTGGATAATAAATTAATTTGCTACTTAATAAATTAATTAACATTCGTTTCGGCCCATAGAAGGTCCTGTGAGAGATAAAAAATAATTCAATATGTAGAAAAATCGGTATTTTATTACTTCAATGCAGACTATTAGTTATTGTAATTGTCTCATAATCCAGTTAATTTGTAATTAATTGTATAATTAATTAATTTGCTAATTAATAAATTAATCAAAAAATTAATTATTAATTAATTGTTAATTAATTATTAATTTTTTTATTAATTAATTATTAATTTTTTTATTAATTAATTGTTAATTAATTATTAATTAATTAATTGATTTGCAATTACATACTCCAATTAATTTGGAAATTTTTTGGGAAAAAATTTTTTAAAAATTTGATGTCAATTTTTTTTTTTTAAATTGACCTAGCGGGTTTTTCTGAAAAACTACAGATATATAAAATTTTCGAAATCAATTTTGACAATAAATATGCATTATATAGTACGTGAAAATACCACAAAATTACTTGGAGTATGAGACAATTACAATAACTAATAGTCTGCATTGAAGTAATAAAATACTGATTTTTCTATATATTGAATTATTTTTTATCTCTCATAGGACCTTCTATGGGCCGACACGAATGTTGCTCCCTAAAATTGTTCCTCATAAGGCATACATCCCACTAGTTTATTTCAAAATTGGCGAGTCACACTTCCCTAGTTTCCCTTGTTAGCTCCGGTTTAGTTAGGACTAGTGGGAACTAGACTCTTTATTTCAATATTTTCTTTCCCCAGAATGTTAATTTATCACAGCACTGAGCTTCTCGGAAATGGTTATAGACTCATTGTCAAACAGATTTTATTTTTAAAAAAATACAGTGCTTAAATTAATTTAATTTCTCATTTTATCTGCCCCATCTATTTAAAAATGGTTTAAAAATATTTTATAATTCTGTTTAAAACAGTAACAAATCCTTGCTGATGGAAAATTAGAAAAATTACTCACATGTTCGGAATCCACACCACACTGATATTAGAGTAGAAGGAAGTAGCATTCTGAGACTGTCTAAAATTCCCTGTTCGCAATTATATCTCAATTTAGCTTTAGAGAAACTAGATTCATAGATTCAAAAGCTGCAATAAAAGTTTTCCGACGGCAGCTCGCTGTGAGAAAGAGAGTTACAAGACTGCCTGTGCACTTTTCGTTTGTTCTCACTCATGTAATGAAATTACATACCCCACAAAAACAAATTGAAGGAATAGTTATTATTCATAAGAACAAATAGAAAGAATAGTTATTATTCACAAAAACAAATTGAAAGAATAATTATTATTCACAAGAACCGATTGAAAAAAATAGTTATTATTCACAAAAACAAATTGAAAGAATAGTTATTATTCACAAAAACAAATTGAAAGGATAGTTATTATTCACAAAAACAAATTGAAAGAATAGTTATTATTCACAAAAACAAATTGAAAGAATAATTATTATTCACAAGATCAAATGGAAAGATAAGACTTTGTCCACTCTAATTCTTCAATTCTTATCCTCCCCTCTTCTGACCCTACACAACCTCAGATCCCCCATCCTTTAGCGTCCACCATGTTAAAGGGAAGCAACCACAAATGATTTACAATTTACAAATTTTGTGTTGGATTAAATTTCATTGATTGAATCAAAGCTGCCTACTCGCAGCCTAAAGTTTCACAATTTTGTGACTAACGGCATGATTGGGGTAATGTGGTTAGCATAACACACATACCACTTTTACTTTCTATACAAGCAGGTATCCATCGTTTTGAATTTGGGTAGGCTCTGAGGATCGAATTTAAGTCTGAGGATTGAATTCCATTCCTTCGCAATGATAGTTTAGTGTCCTTAACCACTTAATAACAATAAATACAATAGGGCATTTCAATTTAGTTATATTTAGCAAAAAATAAGGAACGTAAATTACAACTATAAGAAAATTTATTAAAAAAAATTAGAAATTCCTTTTTGAAACCAAGAGTAGCATTATTAAAATTAAATTTTTTTTATCAGAATTGAGAGTTTAGAGAATTTTTTTTGGAGTTATTTCCGGCTGAGAATGCCCTCAACCGAAGTTTTTGCTGAAATAATTACTTTAGTCAGTGTAAGCAGTTAATTATAAAGACTAAAGTTTTTTTAGGTGTTTAGTTTATTTCAACATCTTAAAGACGGAAGTTCAAACCATTGCTGAAACTACATTTCTGAAAATTGAAGTAATACAAAACCGAGAAAGTCTATAATGCTTTTTTTTTGTAACTACGATTGAATTTCTAGCTATTGAGGAGCAGAAAAACAATGAATTTCAGAGTAGTTCAAGTCAATAAAAATTCGATGTGAAGTGTAAATGCTGAAAATTGTTTTCGCTCTTGGGAAATAATCTTATTTGATACAGTCTAATGTTTGTGAAATTAGGTTTTTCAATCAGGAAAGAATTTTTTTATTGTTTGTTCACAAAAACAATATTAATAAAGGGGACGTGCATAATAATTACACAAGAAAAATGACAATTTAAATAAGTAAATTCATTTTCCTTCGGAATTTCCAGTTTCATCTTAATGCACCCCACTTTAAGGTCAATTATGATTAAAACTCAAATTTCAGGTTTTTACATAAAAGAAATAATTACATCTATATCTCTCTAAAACCATTTATTATCAAATTTTCTATTCAAATTTTAGTTCTATCTTAATCTTAGCAGAAGTTAACATTTACCTTTAAAAGCCTATTTCTTTTTATCCTAACTATATCTTGAAATGTAATTTATTCGAGATTTTCGAAAATCAGTTAGCCTCATTTACTTGAAATTTTGAATTAATGATTTCTAAGGTGATTCCATGGTAACCTAGTGTACTTTTTCGTTTTTGAATGTGCTTTTATAAAATCATAATTTTAAAAAAATATTTTTTAAGTGCTCCAATTATTAAAAACTCGTGTCTTTTTTTTAAAAGTCAATAAGTAAATGGTTTATGACAATTAAAGCAAGAGTAATTTGAGGGACATATCTAAAATTGCATAAATGTGTTTTCCGAAGTTAATATATGAATTAATCAAGTTGAAAATAATAATTTGACAATAGTATGCATTTAGTTTCATAGTTTGTTTTGATTATTAGTCACTGTGTAATAGTGCAATTGTTTTTAGTTTCCGATGAACATAGGAGAAAAAAGGTATGTTTATTTAGAGAAATTACATTTTGTTGCCTGATTTCGTAACTTAAAATATCGTCTGCGCTTATTAATCAGCATATTTGAGGTCACCCCTTCGACTATTATGAATGAGACCTAAAACGAGAAGATCTAGAACGATCATTAGAACAAAAGTTATTCACGATGGTCCGACTATTTTTTTCGCACTGTACGGAACTTCAATTATCGTAAAATTATCGTAACGTAAAAGATAACACTTAATAAAAATTATAAGCTATTTCCTTTAGCAGGTTAAGAAAGATCAGGAATTTATTAATATAACTATTTAAAATGAAACATAATATTTTTTAAAAGTTTCAGATACTTTCTTTGATCTCCGTCAAATCTGCAAAATAATGATGAAGCATTTATGTATTCCAAAATTTCTTTCTTCAAAATTTAAATTTCCTTCATGACTGGATAATAATACCGTTATCAGAATCTTTATGCATTACGTTCGCAGGCTTTACTCTGATTTTATTCTGTTTCCTTAATATTATTAAGAAATAAATTATCATTGCTTTTATTTCCTGCCATTTAAATTATATTTTCTAGACTTAATCGAAACAGTATTTTGTTTTAAAGTTCAGTATTATGCATTTTTGTAACGGTATGCATTTTTTTTATAGAAAAGTTATGTATATTTAAAATGGAAATTGCGATAAAATAATTAATAGACATAAAAATGAAATAAAAATTTTAAAAATTCGTTTTTTAAATGAAATAAAAATTAGAAATGAATTTTTTTTCTGTCCCACCTAAATTGAAAAACATAAGCGGGATTTAAAGAGGTTTATGGTAAGAAAAAGTTAGGGTTTTGTAACGTTACGCAGAGGTTAACGTATCGTGAGGAAGATTAACGTAGGAGGGAGAGATAGCATCCTACTAAACAAAATAAGTTTTAAAATAAGAATAAAAATCACACTACACGCGAAAAGCTTCTAACACGGCGGGAGATAATGACATTTGAAAACAACTAAGTATGATTACCTATTCCGCTATATTTTTCATCTCGCATTCTGTTGGTTTCACTAAGCGATAATAGATGGCACTGCAAATGAAAAGAAAGGGCTAGGGATCATGTTTCCTCTTCCTCATCTTTGAAGGAGAAAGAAATAGTATTTTGAAGTTGTGGTGTCATCTATCAGCGCATTTTTCAACTAATTCTAATTCAGAGTTCAATTTAAATTTTCTAGTAGTACTTTCAAAGATTTCTATTCATTGTCTGAATAACAAATGCATGAATGTAAATGTTCATACACTTTTTATTTTGACGAAAGAAAATTACAAGGTTTTAAGAATGAAAAATTAAAAAAAAAGCGATTAAAATATATTATTTTTAATTCCATTTCATAACATTTTGTTTCGTTTGTCACTTCAAATATAAAAGTTTAAAATGATATAAAAATTCGTATAACCTACAGTAATTTTCGAACATTATTGTATTAAATAATAATATGAAAAAGGAATTATTCTGTAAAAGATAGTATTTCTATACCCGATATTATTTCTAGATACAATTTTCTAATTGCGTGAGCGAAGATTGTTTTGCTTAAATAAGTTCCAATATTATGACGATATGTACAAAAAGTGAAATTGACTTAAGAGGTTTAATCATTCGATCTAAATCTTAAAACTACACTATATATTCCAGCTTGAGTCTATTCTCATTACCTTGATGGTAAAAACACAATTCATCTGGAAAAAAAGAAATCTAATTTTATGTAGAGGAAGTACGTTTTAGGGTATCTGTACTTCAATCAAAAGTAGTTTTATAACCCACGGTAGAATAAAGACACCTATACATAATTAAATCCCTGACAAGCTTGCAAGACTCACTGCTCTTACACTAGATAAGACCATGAAAGAGATAAAATTCAGGGTGATTTTTCAGAATCAATAGAAATTGGAAATGGGGCTAGCTTACTTTTCAACATAGTAGTAGAAAAGGTCATTCGTGACTCAAAAATATAATGCATGAGATTTTTGCTTATTTCGTATCAAATAATTGGTAAAAAATATATAAAGTTAATTACAGTTAAAGTTAATTACAGTGTTAAGCTAATGAATAAAAATTATTTAATTTATATGCATATAAATTAAATAATTTTAATTCATTTGCTACTGGCATTTGTTACCGGCAAAGTATGAAACGCCGGCATTCTATAAAATGACAAATGCTATTTAGGCGAAGTATGAAAAAAAAAACGTCCTGATGAGTTTATTATGTAAACTATGTGCATTTCTCAAAAATAAAAATACTATTCTGAATAAATAATGAGAGTGCCGTTAAAAAAATTGATTCAAAATGTTTAAAGAAGAATGAAAGTTGTATAAAACATAATTTATGCCTTTCCTATTAAAGGAAACAAAATTTTCATATAAAAAATTCACATTTAAGTCACAATTATTTTAAGTTTAGAAAGAAATATTGCTCAAAATATTCATTTCATCACTTTTACTAGCACGGCCACAGAAGATTTTATTTTTTTGACGGTTTCTCATTTGGTATTCAATAGAATGTCTAGGAAATGTGTGAAATATAAATGGTTTCATACATTGCCGGCTAGTTTTAGGCATTATATACAATGCCTAGGCATTCTATAGAATGCCGGNGTTTTCTAATATAAACGCCGCCTTCTACTTGAATGTTAAATTCTGTAAGATTTTTTTCCCTGCACAGGTTATAACACTTAGAAATAAGAAATTATAAAGTTGTATTAAAAAATGACTTGTAAGAGCAATGGAATAAAAAGTTATGACAGATTATGATAAATAGGAAACTAAAAATGGTACATAAATTAAAACGATCAAACCTGTAGTTCAAAACACTAAATGCACCGCTGCAGTTCAGAAAAGTTAAATCTATCTGCAAAGTCAAAACTTGATGCTTGGAAAAATTTGTTTGAAACTGTAATTTTATCAAATGTCATTTTTTAAAACCCTTCTATTTCCAATTTCACTTTAAAAAAAGGACCAATCAGTGCCCTTTAACAAAATATATATTCTCATTGCAAGTTTTATTGATTTAAATAGATTTGTATTCTCACTCAAATAAATAAAAAGAAATTATATGTGGATAAAAAAAAGCTTGAAAAACTTAATTTCAATTAAACATTAATGAGAATAAAATCAGATGCATATGAACAACTCTCTCTGATGATATGTTAAGTTAAAAAGTCAATTTATTTGTTAGATTGTAGTTATTTCTCTTTTGTTTTCTAAATGTAATGTTCTAATTTCATTAAAACCAATTAGACAGGTTTCCTCCCCTACTCTGGATTGGAATTCATGGAATCATTTTTTTATACTATCACATTGCATCGCATATCCAGAATTTGTGGAGTCATTTTGAGTTGTTGTTTTCTTTTCTCTTTAATAATGTCTTTATTTTATAAGATGTTTGGGGAACACATTGGATAAAATAAAATTATAAACATTTCATTGTTATAAATATTTAATTAAATAAAAAAAGTAACATAAACTGGAAATGCGAAAACAAGTTTTTTGTCTCAAAACGTTTCAAATGATATCTCATTTCAATTTCACAAAAGCAATTACGGAATTGCCAGACCCCCTCCCCACAGCAGCTTAGACCCGAGGAAGAGGGTTATAACAAAATTGTCCATAAATAATATTTACCAAAATGATTTTCAAGTTAGATTTTCATCTTATTTTTTCTAGCATGCCTTTTTTCAAGATTTTTATAATACTAGGGAGTTTTGCCCCTTACTCTCTTCGCTCTCCAACCTTCGTAATAGCCTCTCATTTATCTTAGTTTTTTTGTTTGTTTATAAATCGATAGTTTTCAACAAAAAAAATTATAATTATTGAAATTTCATGTAAAAAAATTTTGTTAATATGTTAATCTTAAGAAAATAAATGATTACTTGCACATGAGAAAAAAATCTACTTGAAAAAATAAATAGTTAAACATAGGAATAGGAAGTAATAAATAAGAAGTAATTTTACTAGCTAACGATCTAAGAGATTTGTGTTTATCTGATTAAATTCTTTATAATCACTACTATTGTTATCATTACAAAAACTAGAAATGAAAAACAGATGATAATTTTTGTCACCAAAACGAAAAAAAAAAGAATTTTAAATAAGGATAGAGGTTTATTGTGAAATATTGTCCTTGCGGTTTTTGTTATGTGTGAAATTTTTTTACAAATTTATTTTCTCAATAATATTTAAACATAGGAATAGGAAGTAATAAATAAGAAGTAATTTTACTAGCTAACTATCTAATATATTTGTGCTTATCTGATTAAATTCTTTATAATCACTACTATTGTTATCATCACAAAAACTAAAAATGAAAAACAGATGATAATTTTTGTCACCAAAACGAAAAAAATTGGAATTTTAAATAATGATAGAGGCTTATTGTAAAATTTTATCCTTGCGGTTTTTGTTTTGTGTGAAAATTTTTTATAAATTTATTTTCTCATTTTTGTTTACTCAACAAACTATGTCTTTTAAATATACATTTCTGGCCATTAAAATTGCTACACCAGGAAAGTGAAATTTGCAGAACGAATAAAGCGTGTTGTGGTATGTAAATGGTTAGCTTTTCAGCGCATTCATGTAAAGCTGGCGGCGGTAACGACACCTACTATGTGTATAATAGAAGAGATTTGACAGTAAGTTTCTCATACAGAATTTGAACTTGAAAGTTGCTCTTGGGTAAAAACATTTTTGACCAAGTTTCCACCTGATCGAGTTTGATCTATCTGAGTTCGATCGAGATCGAATTGTGGCCTACCGGGATTGCGATTCATCATACCGAAGTCTTGCTGGTCAAGATTCCATGACTGTTAGCAAAATATGGAATCAATGGGTTCATGACTGTCATATGGAACGCCGTGCAGGACCTCAGCGGGCCCCCATAAATAACAGCCTAGAAGACAGACACGTTGTCCACATGGTCTTAAGGGATCGTACAGCTACGTCACGTACCCTGAGTCAACAAATGGGGTCATTTGAAAGACAACAAGTGTCTGCCTAAACAGTTCGACAACGTTTGAAGCAGCATGGACTGTCAGCTCGGAAACGATAGCATCGGCTACTCTTGACGCTGCATCACAGGCAGGAGCGCATCCAATTAAAAAGTATAATTTTTTTATTTTAATGTGTGCTTTCATTACCTCATCACAATGAAAGCATTTTCTCTACATCCTTTTACAAAACGTTTAAATTGAATTGTACGCATATCATAAAAATTGAACTATACAAAATATTTTTGACTCCATAATGTTCAAACTAGACTTCGAAGAAAGAGACGATTCTTTACATCCAGATATGTTCTTATAATAAATTTTCCTAATTTTATTCATGAAAATGGGATTGAAGACTTACCGTAAAATTTTTCTTCCAGAATAAATGTTTGACGTAATGTCTAATTAACTTCTAAAATAAAATTCAGATCTAATGCTTATCTTTAAAAATAAACCTTTGGTGTACTGTTTAACTTCTCAAATAAATATAGAATAAAATTTCTGGTGTAGTATTTATCTTCTAAAATGATTTGTGTAAAACTAAAATTTTTAATGTTTTTACTTTCATTTTAGGTCAGATACTAGATGGAATCATACTTGATTTTTTTAAAAACTACACCCTATTATTGAAAAGTGAATTTTTATTTCCCTTACTAGAGGGAGGCATCAGTGATTCGAATTTTAATCCTAAAACACTTTGTTTCTTAAATATAAATTTAACAAGATGAAAGTCTCAGACATAATATTTCAACACAAAGGAAATATCTATCTTCGAGTCATGCTATAATAAAAAAGAATTAAGTTCATGTTTTAAAAATAATATCTTAATAATACTCTTGAAAATTAATTACAATGTAATTATTACAATCTAATAAAATTATTTTTTTATTCACTGTACTAGAAAGGAATCAGCAATTTCAATTTTAATTGCAAAAAATTTTACTTGGTTAATATAAATTTATCAAGATTTGATGATTAGGTATCACACATTGAAGAATTCAAGGAAAAAATATATTTTCGAGTCCTACTATAATGAATACAAATTGATTTTTATGTTTTTAAATATAGGCATATCTGATTTTCGATTTGTTTAAAATTATGTAAATATTATAGATACAATGCAAATATTACTATTTAATAATATTAATGTTAGTTTCCTGAAGCATATACAAATTGATTTCATCTTTTTAAAAAGTATATACCAATGTAATATGTTGAAAATTAATTACAACGTAGCTATTACTATCTAATAACACTGATTTTATTTTTCTGTACTAGATGGAAGATTCCGCAATTCAATTTTTAATGGTGAAAGCACTTTATTTGGTTAATATGAATTTAAAAAGATCAAAACATGAGACATATGATTTCAAAGGAAAAAAATATTTTTAAGTTATTTTATTATAAATACTGTTATGGTTTATCGTTTGAAATAATTATCTTAATAATATTCTTGAAAATTAATTACAATGTAATTATTGATATCAAGTAATAATAATTTTATTTTTCTGTACTAGAGGAAATCATCAACAATTCATTTTTCAATCTCAAAAAAACTTTCTTAAATTATTATAATTTTAACGAGATGAAAGCTTCAGACATATGATCTGAAGGGAAATATCTATCTTCGATTTATGTTATTATAAATACAAATTAATTTCTCAATAATAGTTTTGAAAATTAATTACAATAAAACTATTCCCATATAGTAAAATTAATTTTTCCTTCTTTAGTGGATGAGCAACTTGATTTTTAACCGTGAAAACACGTTATTTGGTTAATGTAAATTTAAAAAGATAAAATGGTCAGGCATGTAATCTCAAAAGAAATAAATATCATCGAGTCATCTTATATACATATTTAGATTATCTTTTAAAAAAAATATCTTCATATTAATCATAATATATATATANNATATATATGTCCTGGATGGAAGCATCAGCAATTAGTGAATTAGGCATCAGCAATATCAATATAGCAAAGTGGGAAGCATTAGACAAATGATTTCAAAAGAAATTTAAATTCAGTCATACTATAATGAATACAAATTTTGATCAACCTAACTAATTACACAATAATTAATTAAGTTAATTAAGTTGATCATACACTTAATTAATAAAACTAATTACAATGCAGCAATTACTATATAATAATATTAAATTTCTTTTCCTGTACTAGAGAAACTCTTTGGCAATTCGATTTTTAATCTTGAAAACACTTTATTTCGTTAATGTAAATATAACAGGATGTAAAGATTAGACAAATTATCTCAAAGGAAATATATATATTCAAGTCGTATTATAAAGTACCCAAATTAGGTTCGCGTTTAAATTAAATATTTTAGTAATATTCTTGAAAATGTATTACAATACAACTAGTACCTTCGAATAAAATTTATTTGTTATTTGCTGTACTAAATGGAAGCATCATCCATTTGATTTTTAATCGTCAATACACTTTATTTGAATAATATAACAAGACAACGAGATTAGACAAATGATTTCAAAAGAAATATATACCATCAATTCATAATTATAAGTTGCGTTTTACGTTTTAAAATGTGTACCTTAATAATGTGTCGAAAATAAATTATAATGTAACTGTTACTTTATAATATTACTTCTCTTTTCCTGTACTAGATGGAAGCATCAGCAATTCAATTTTTTATCGTAAAAATACTTGATTTGTTTAATAAAAATTTAACAAGGTGAAAGTTTCAGACATATGATCTCAAAGAAAATATATAACATCGTTTCATCTTATAACGAATAAGTTTATCTTTAAAAAATAGTTATATTAGTAATATAATGAAAATCAAGTACAATGCAAATAATATTATCTATTAAGATAAATTTTTATTTCTGTTCTGAAGGGAAGCATTAGCAATTTTAATCATAAAACATGTAATTTAGTCAATATCAATATAACGAGATAAAAGCATTGAAAGAAAGATCAAAAAGGAAATATATTTCTTTGAGTCATTTTATAATAAATTGAAATTGAGAATCTTTTGAAATATATCTTAATGACGTGTTAAAAATTATTTACAGTGTACCAATTAACTTATATAAATGAAGTTTTTTCCTGCATCATCAACTTGAAGAGAAATTCTTACTTTTTTTTAATGAACAAAACAAAATGAAATGTAACAAAAAGAAATCTTCTGTCTTATGATTTGAAAGAAAATAACTATCTTCGTGTCATGTTATAATAAATACAAATTGACTTTATCTTTTTAAATTTGATATCTTAATAATGTTTTTCAAAAATTAATTGCAATATAATTATTATCATCTACTAAAATAAAATTTTCTTTCTTGTTCTGGATAGAAGCCTCATCATTTTGATTTTCAATCGTAAAAGCACTATATTTGGTTTATGTCAATACAACAAGATGAAAGCACCAGACATATAATTTTGGAACATGTATCATGTAAAGGAAACATGTATCATCGAATCATGTTATGATGAATACAAATTGAGTTTATCAAATTTAGTTTGATATTGTAATGAAAATTAATTGAAATGTATCTAGTACTACCTTTATATGTCAATCTTCATTTTCTGTACTAGATGAAAGTATCAGCAATTTGATTTTTAATCATGAAAGATTTTATTTGGTTAATATCAAAGCACTAATTTAAAAGCATTAGATTTATGATGTCAAAGGAAATATATATCTTCAAGCTATAATGTATACAAATTTGGTTTATCTTTTAATATTAATATCTTACAAGGGAAACTAGGGAAGTGTGACTCGCCAATCGTGAAATAAGCTAGTGGGATGTATGCCTTATGAGGAATAATTTTAGGGGGAAACATTCGTTTCGGCCCATAGAAGGTCCTGTGAGAGATAAAAAATATTTCAATATATAGAAACATCGGTATTTTATTACTTCAATGCAGACTATTAGTTATTGTAATTGTCTCATACTCCAATTAATTTTGTGGTACTTTCACGTACTATATAATGCATATTTATTGTCAAAATTGATTTCGAAAATTTTATATATCTGTAGTTTTTCAGAAAAACCTGTTAGGTTAATTTAAAAAAAAAATTTGACATCAAATTTTTAAAATTTTTTTAAAAAAAACTTTCCAAGTTAATTGGAGTATGTAATTGCAAATCAATTAATTAATAAATAATTAATTAGCAATTAATTACAATTAATTAATAATTTCTGACTGATTTATTATTTTCTGATTGATTTATTAATTAGCTAATTAATTAATTATCCAATTAATTACAAATTAATTGTATTATGAGACAATTACAATAACTAATAGTCTGCATTAAAGTAATAAAATACCGATTTTTCTATATATTGAATTATTTCTAATCTCTCATAGGACCTTCTATGGGCCGAAACGAATGTTGCCCCCTAAAATTATTCCTCATAAGGCATACATCCCACTAGTTTATTTCAAAATTGTCGAGTCACACTTCCCTTATCTCCCTTGTAAGTGATACTCTTGAAAATTTATTTCAATGTAATTATTACCTTCGAATAAAATTAATTTGTGTTTCCCGTACAAGATAGAAGCATCTTCAATGTGATTTTTAATCGTAAAAACACTTTATTCGGTTAATATCAATATAAAAACATGAAAGCATTAGACATATGATTTCAAAGGAAATATATATAATCTAGTCATGTTGCATTGAATACAAGTTGAGTTTCTCTTTTTAAAATAGATATCTTAATAATATCATGGAAATTAATCGCAGCGCAATTATTAATATTAAATAACGTGAATTTTTATTTCCTGTATTTTATGGAATCATCAGCAATTTGAATTTTACTTGCTAAATTCATTTGGTCAATAGCAATATAACAAGAAAGCATTGAACGATTAATGTATACACTTTAACGCTCGTTTATTTAAAATAATTAAAATGTTACTAAGCCAGTTCTTCCGCTAAACTCTGCATTAAATATAAGTAATTTTTTTAAAAGTTAAATTATAAACTTTGAAATATCATAATATCTCATAAAAATCACTTTTCTTTTATTTAGATTTATCCTTTAAATATCAGAAGACATCTTCTCATTAAAAAAATGCTTTTATTAACTCTTTTTATTTATTTATATTTTTAAGAATGTAAAGAAAGAACATAAAAAGTGAAACTTAGTTTATACTATATTAACTATAGTTTAAGAATATCTTTTTTAAATTTGTCGTATTTCCACAGAGAAGTTTTTGATACAAATATTATTATAAGAAATGTTGGTTTAATATAAAACATATTTTTTACATTTAAATACATCTAGTATCCACCATCCTCGTTTTTCACTTAAGATAAGACAAATAAAAGATATCACAATGATTAACTTTTGCTCTAATGTTCGAATTTTCAAATACTAGAAGCTGCTCTTATTGGTTTATTTAGAGGAATATCATCGAAAAGGTTAATAAATTAGTGCAAACTATTAATTCAGTTAGCATTAAATTAAGATGCATATCACAAAATATCAACTACAATACGCTTTCTTATGAAAAAAATAGTGAAAAATAACTATTTGAAATGATTAATTAAAGGTAAAGTTTTAAATAAGGAAATGTTGTGACAAATAAGTAATTAAAAATGCAGTATTTAAAAGTCTAAAAACACATACAATAATATTACACTTATAATAATGTTTTATTCAATAAAACTTACAAGATAATTAAAATTTTGAATTACAACAACACAGTGAATTCGTTTGTACAATAAGTTCAAATATCTCTTCCATAATTTTAACCAGATAAGAAGAAAAAATGTGACAAGCGGTTTGGAAAATTTAAAAAGTTATATACTAAACTACTGATCCAATATTCTATGATTTATGTTTAGATTAGCGAACTTAAGTAAATTATTGATACAGACAAAATTTTAAATGTTTACACACTCTTATGTTATATAGTTTCTGAATGTCAAAATGTACAAATTTAGCTAAAGAGGTGAAATAAAATTAAAGAAAATTAAGTACAACACGTTACCGAATTTTTATATCTAAGGAACAGTTTAGTTTTGACTCATATTTTACAATATGAAATTAAATAAAAATTATTCAAAAATGGATTTTCCAATTTTATAATATTAAACTACAATTATATTTATTATACAATATAATTGTACTAAATGTTGTACTTTATATTTCGAAAATATTTTTATTATTTTTAAGGACTAAATATAACTTTAAATAAATCAAGTTAAATTTTTTGGATAAAATTATATTTGGTTGATTCCGGGTTAAATTTAATTTCAGGAGATGCAATTTCGATTAAAAAAACTAACTTTTGTGTCTTTACAAGGTTTATTTTTTTTAATTATAATTTTTAGATATTTAAATTTGTTTTTTGTAGTAGAAAGCATGTTCAAAAAGTATGCAAACGCTATTTATGATTTTAATTGATTTTCAATCTTAAAAAAACAATTTCAGTTTATTTTGTAGAAATAAATACAGTTGCTGTTTACTTTTTTTGAAATCTTTTTTCTTTCTATCATTTAAGATGATTTTCTGTTTTCAGCTAATTTAATAATTTTGTACCTTAATTACAGAATTAAAGGTATTCTTTAAAATATTTATTTACTTATGGAAACAATTTTAATATTATTTTTACGGTTACGTAAATTAAGAAATTTTATAAGGTCATTTATAATTGACACTAAAACTTCGTAAAATTCTGTTAAATTCAACATATTGTTATAAATATATTTCTGTGTAGATATTTTTTAATGTGTTACAATGCATTTATTTAACATTAAATAGCTTATCTATAACACTGCAAAACATAATGCAACATTTAAGACCGTAATAACATTGACATCAATAAGACAATAGAAGTGTAACAGAACAAAGTTTTCAGTTCTGTAAAGAAAAGAGTGCAAAAGTTTAAAATGATATATTAATCAGATCAAATATAGCAACAGTAAAAACGGGGCTTCCAATTTTGCACAACATTAATGACATTTAATATGTAAAAGGGCTTTTTTGATTTAACTTCTTAATTTATAATCAACAGAAGTATAATTAATTTTTAACAGCAAAAACAAATTTATATATTTAGTTTATAATCATACTATGAATTTTAACATCATTAGCTTATAACCATAAAGCACATTTAAGACATATTTAGATTTATATATGTAACTATATACACACACCACCATTGGTAAAGGGTTATGAAAGTGACCCTTTATGGCGTGATTAGTATGGCAACGTTTTTCAGGGTTCTGTATTTTGATATCCAAGGCGATACTAACAAGTGCAGCAATTTAAATTAATTGCGTTTTCTGAATAGTAACAGTAAGAATGTATAATGTATTCTGAATAGTAACGGTAAAATAGTTTTTATGTATTTTTCAAACATTTTTATGCTTTTATTGCACATTTATATTAGAATAAACAGCAGAATAACTTTAATTTAACACCATTAACAATAATAATTTTTGTTATAAAAATACTGTTTTGTTGTGCAACAATTTAAATTAAATTAATTTTTATTTCCAGAATAGTAAAGTAAAAATATAAGTTCTGCACTTTACACTGCAGTGAAAACATTTTTATACTTTTTTCAAAACTTTCAGTGTATTTTTTCGCATGCTCTATATTAGAATTAGCAGCAGATAACTTTATTTTAACAGCATTAACAATTTTTTTAGAATTAATTTATAATTTTAAAATAAACTAAAATCAGTTTTACATTTATATCTATTTATATATCTTCATATATATCTTTATATTTATCCATATATATTTATTTATATATATACATATTATTTCATTATACATATTTTTTCCCAGCTGGCCAGATTTTTACAAAAATATTTTCTTTTAAATATTTATTTTTTTATACTCTAGTCTTACTTAATAAGAAAATTAAATACGTAGTCCAAACTCTAGTCAATTTAAATGTTCTATTATATATAATTAATGATTGTTCCATTATATATAATTTTTCAATATTTTAGCATTATTAAGCACTTCTTATACCTATCAGAAATTCTAAGTAGTGTGTAAATTTTAAAGATATTATAGTATGTTTTAATGTCATTTAATATGGTATTTAAAATAATGTTTTCATTGCTACGACATTTGCAATTTATATGACAGTGTTTCATAACAAATTATCTGGTTTTGTAAAAAAAGTATGCAATAGTTTAGAATAAATATTATTTCATGAATAGTGACAGTAATAATATGTTATGCTATTTACCCAGCAAAATAAATATTTTTAAATATTGTGTTTTTATTACTACGTGTTTTCCATTAGAATAAGAAGCAAAATAATTTTTGGCAACATTCACAATATTATGTTTTTTATCATTATTTGATTTAAAATTATAGAACAAATTAAAAACATATTTACATTTACATATCATTGTATACAATTTTTTTCTCCTTATATATATTTAAAAAAGTGTTTTCCCTTTATCAGGTGATTTCTTTATAATATAATTTTATTTTATAAGAAGAATAGTCTCTTCAATTGAGGCAATAATTTCTGTTTTGGCAGAAATGGGCCTGTTTTATGTTTCTCGGTGGGATAAGTTAACTATGCTTGATTACAAACATGTATCCATAGAACTGAATATCAATTTTTATAAAAATTTCCATATTTTTCGAATAAAGTGTAGAACAACATTTTTTCACCATTTTCACAAACATTAAGAAAAATAAATATAAATGGTGCTTTTGAAACTTTTTGTTAGAGTTTCAAAACTTATGAAATATTTTTAAGATGAAATAGCTCATTTTAGGAAATAAATATTACAATTATAATCTAGAGACAAAAATTAAAAACTATTTAAAAATTTTCAAAAATAAGATAAAAATATTTTCTAGCATGCTGGAATCATTTTCTTGACAGTTCTTATTTCTTTTCTTTTTCTTCATGTGCACATTTTCGACGTTTTGTATTTATTCGCATTTTAATTTCGTCGGGAGACAGAAGTTTGAGTTTGCTTGCACCTATCAGAAATATAAAGTATTGAGTTAATAAGTGCAAAACCTTAATTGGAGTTTCCAAACTATTAAAATGTTATATTTTTTGTTGTAAAAATGCAATTGATATCATTTTTATTTCGTACACGCCAATACTCGTATATAGTCTAATACTTATACTCCAATAAGAGTTTTGTACTTATTAACTCGTGAATATTATCATTTCTTGATAAAATATTAATAAAAAAATTTAAAAACTGAAAATAACGTTTCTTAAGTGAGCTAAAAAATAATTCTCTTCTTTTTTGTCAAATTTTGAAAATTTCACTGACTTACAAAGTACTTCCCTTTTACTTTCACTTACTCCGAATAAAGTAAAACATGGTGATAATAAACGATAGTATTTTGCACATATTTCTCAATCGAAATAATAAGGTGAAAAACAACTAGTTTAAAGATAATCTAATTTATATAATGCTTGTAAGGACAATTAAAAATGTATAAAAGGGAGATTTGTTCCTTTTTCACTCGTGGCCTGATGCTACTATCGCAAAAATTATCAAGAAAAAGTGTTATGTTGTATGTGTTTAATAGTCTTAACTACGGACGAATAATACTTAAGAACATTCCGCCGCAAAATCACAGCAACGTATTTTCTTCGCTGCGCCTTTGTAACTGTACAGCCTATTATTAAGCGCCACTGACAGTACTTTTTACCGTAGTTTTTGCAGTAATAATTATCGTAAAATGACAGAGCCATTTTAATTAAATTAATATTACTATAGCAATTATGGTTTAATATTTCACGGTAAAATAAATTTTACTGTAAAATATATTTTGCGGGAGATGCCCCAAAAGCTCCGGTATCGTAATTTGATTCAGAATTTTCTTCAGTGTAAGGTATTAAACATTGCATGGCTGATACAGACATACAGTGCAAGTACTGTAAATTTAATGTCACAATCATATTTTAGTTTAATTTTTTTTATTCTTCTATGTGAGTCACTTAAATGATTAATCCAAAGAAAAAAAAAGCATATATTTATATAGTAACCGAGTAAAATTACATTAATTTAGATTTATTCTTCGATTAGTTTTAAAAGATTATACGCTGAAGAGCCAAAAAAAACTGGTATACCTGCCTAATATCGTGTAAGGTAATATCGTGTACGCAGAAGTGCCGCAACACGACGTGGCATGAGTTCGATAAATGTGCGAAGAAGTGTTGGAGATAATTAACACCATGAATCCTGCAGCGCTGTCCGTAAACCAGTGGGAGTAAGAGGGGGTGGGGATATCTTCTGAACATCACGTTGCAAGGCATCCCAAATATCCCAGCGGTGTCGTAGATTTGATGTCTTACCGAATTTCCGATACTCACGGTATACTCGTGAAATGGTCGTACGAGAAAATCAAAATTTCATTGCTATTTCGGAGATGCTATGTCTCATCCCCCGTGGGCCGACTATAACACCACGTTCAAACTCACTTAAATCTGTATAACCTGGCATTGTAGCAGCAGTAACAGATCTAAGAACTATGCCAGACACTCGTTGTCTTATATACGCGTCGCCGATTGCAGCGCTGTACTTTGATTGACTCCATACCCCTTTATTTGCCTACTCATGCCTGTACCAGTTTTTTTGGCTCTTCAGTGTAAGAGCATTTCAAGCATTAGATTGTAACGAAAACTACTTTATGAGCAAGGAAAATAGAAATAAGTTAAAGCATTTTATTCTGCATAATTGAGTTCAAATTGCGCAAAGAAAATATAATTTTCACTTTTTTAAACTATACGAACTTTAAAAAACAATGAAGCATTTTATAATAAAACGATTACATAAGGCTTTATAAATTAAATTAGAATTTTGATTCATAGTTCAACAAGTACTTTTATTTGACTTGGCGAGTTGACTTTACGGTGATCTTGCGATAGCAGTGGTGTTTAAGACACGAAGCATAAACGGTGTAAGCACTTTACGTTTCTTCATTAGACTCTTTGTACTTCTCTCTTTAATACTTCTCTAATAACCAAACATATACCAGAAATAAATGACATAGCATGCTTGTGAAGTATGTAAATAATCTGAAAAAATGCGTAAATAAGAGTAAATAAATTTCTTACTCGAATTCTTACTCGTTTTGACTTCGTCTTCAGTACATCCTTTCTCTTTAGTTTGTTGGAGAGAGGCCATCTTTACAGCCTCTGAAAATTTTTATCTCTATTAGTCAAGTTTAATAAAATAAATAATAATTATAAAATAACTCAGATAAAGCATAATGCTTGGTTTTAAAATTTTTAGTTTAACGAGAGAATCCCTCTGTTCGCTGTAATCAAAATGGCTTTAGCAGTTTTTTTTTTCATAATCGCTTCGTTTGCTTAATGTATGTAAATGTAATTCAGTATAACTTAATGGTTTCCTTATGCGTTTGATTTATACATATTTTATTTAATTTATATTCATACCGATTTATATGATTCGCATTTTAATATTAGTCGGACCTAACATTAAGATGGGGGGAGAAGAATCCCTTGTGGTAGGCAGATAATGGGTTTTAGTTCCCTTGCCATCGAGCCAACCGTGGGAAGTTTCCGTGGTGTTCCTTTCCGTGTAACGAAAAAAGTCTTACAACAAATTTCTCCCAATACTCGATCTAGGAGTTCGTTTGTCTTCTGGATTTAGTTCAAAATTACAAAGCTATGGAATTGAACATTAGTAGTAGTAAACCCAAAAATTGGATCGGCTGTTCAACTACTGTTATAAAAAGCAAGTTAGGAGGAAGGTATTTTTCCAGGGTTAAAACAACGTTTTAGGTAGAATCAATGAGCATAAATCGATGAGCTCATTTAAACTGAGTTGCATAAAAAACTGTTTCTTTAATATTTTAATATACATAAATTTAACATAAAATATAGTTTAATTTGTTTGTTTATATGAATAATTTGCTCTTAATTTTTCGTTTCAGCCCAGCTTATAGCTGAACTCCTTTCAGACTTTTGTTGACATAGGATGAAAAAAAATTTGACCAGTATTGCAACAACATGCGTATTAATGTTTTATATAATTCTGGGGAGCCAACTTATTGCACTCGCAAACCCTCGAAACTATATTTGCAAATCCCTTATTGAAAGTGAAATTGTTTACTTGTTTGTTAAGTTTATTTACTTAGAGATTAACTGATGAAATCCTAGACTTTTAAACCAGGGTTAGAGAAAATTTATTAAAAAATAACTTTAAAAAAAAATAATTTTTTATGAAATTAATTCAGAATTCATTAAATTTTCCTGTGAAATGTTACTTTTTGTGGATAAACTTTTAATTTTGGAATCAACGGAAAATGTGTAGATCGGAAAATGGACGTAGATTGAAAAAAATAGCACAGATCCAAAGTTCAAGCTTAAGAAAATTAGTTTGAAATATGTTTTTTCTCCAGCGATTTCCAAATTATTTTATAATGTAAAAAAATTATTTTAAATACATTAAAATTTTTCTATTAAATGTTTCTTGATGTTGATAAACTTTTTATTTTCTTTTATAGCACAATGATCCGAAAAAGGACATAAATCAAAATGCGTGCTTAAGAGAACGGATCTAGTTAGAAATACGTTTTAGTTTTGTTCATTAGTATCTAAAGTACTTTCAATGTAATAAAAACTTATTTCAAATGCATTACAATTTTTCTGTGAAATATTTTTTAACGTGGACAATTTTTCTATTTGGAACGTTGCAAAAAGTTAGAGTAAATCAAATTTTTTAAATATAAACCATGCTTTGTAATGTTATTAGACCATGATTTATGCAAATCCATTTTATTCAGATGAGCTTTTTACTAGTTCCTGTGTATAAATTTCTTATATCTTTTGTCCTAAATCTTTTAAAAAAATACATGAAATTTCATACCATAAGTGGAACTTATTTGAGGAATGGGTTTAGCTCTTTTTTCATCTGTTTTTTGAAAGGGGAGGATTCTGAAATTTGCCTTTTCATCTTCTGAAAAAAACATGAAAATACAAAATATTTTCACTTTACTATGAAGCAAGCTCAAAGTATAATTTTTATTTTAACAAAGTGAAATACATTCTGTGTTATGCTATAGGCATAAAAATTTATTTCTTATATATATTTAGAAGTAAAGAAGCAGAGACGTAAAAAAAGAGAACATTGTGCAACATTGTTTGAACAATGAACATTGTTTCTCTATATTTGCCCAAAAAGAAAATATTATCTTTTGTATTAATTTACCATCATTTAGAATTTGAAATTGCTTTATGTATAATATTTTAAATATTCATCTTCATTTTTATTGGTGCATAAGTAAATTTTAACTTATACTATTTTTAAATAAACATTTTTCTTTCTTTTTTTTATCGATGAAAACATGTTTATATCCATATTTGCACTATAACTTGAGACTATAGAAGAAGGTAAGAAATAAATATTTAATCTACCGTCACGTGCATACCAAAAGCAAGTAAAATTAGAAAGCAGCCAATATTAACCAAAAAATGCTTAGTTAAATAAATATTTGCAACAATGTTCCGCTGTAAAAGCATTATTGCAATTAAAAATAGAACTATTTTATACTTGTGTAGAAATGTGCTTCAAAGACAAGCAATCATATTTAAAATTAATTTTCAAAATAAAAAAAAAATTATTAAATCAAATTTTGCTTTTATTTGTTTATGTTATTTTGATGTTTTCAGTTCTACCTTACTCAGTAGTAACTCCTTAGAGTTCGATAATAATTTTGTATTCTTCCCACCAACACATTTGTTCCTACTTTTTTTTTGTTAAAATTCTTCCCATTAGTTTTTTTCATTTGCAAATTAAAATTCAATACAGAACAGTAATTTACAGCTCACAGTATACAAAACGAAATGCTCTTAATAACTTTTATTCCTATGACCAGATTTTCACTATTTATTCCATTTTATATGTATATATATACATATATATATATATATATAAATATATATATATTAGA